>NC_091990.1:26024299-26026799 GCF_044704955.1 Pristiophorus japonicus
CCCACACACCCCCACCACACACCCCCACCCACATCCCCCCACCACACACCCCCACCCACATCCCCCCACCACACACCCCCCCCACCACACCACCCACCACACACCCCACCCCATCCCCCCACCACACACCCCACCCACATCCCCCCACCACACACCCCCACCCCCCCCACCACACACATCCCCCCCACCACACACCCCCACCCACATACCCACACCCCCACCCACATCCCCCCACCACACACCCACACCCCCACTCACATCCCCCCACCACATCCCCCACCACACCCCCACCCACATCCCCCCCCACCCCACCATCCCCCCACCACACACCCCCACCCACATCCCCCCACCACACACCACCACCCACATCCCCCACCACACACCCCCCACCACACACCCCCACCCACACACCCCCACCACACACCCCCACCCACATCCCCCCACCACACCCACCCACCCACACCCCCACCCACATCCACTCACCACACACCCCCACCCACATCCCCCACCACACACATCCCCCCACCACACAACCCCACCCACATCCCCCCACCACACCCCCACCCACACCCCCCACCACACACCCCCACCACACACCCCCACCCACATCCCCCCACCACACACCCCCACCCACACCACCCCCCCAACATGCACACCCACATCCCCCCACCACCCCCCACCCACCCCACACACCACCACCACCACCCCCCACCCCTCCCCACACATCCCCACCCCTCCCACACACAGACACACACCACACCCCCCCCCGCACCCCTCACTTTCAGATACAGAGAGAGAGAGACACTACAGAGAGAGACACTGTCAGAGACACCTTCCCTTCACTTAAAGGTAGGACTTCTATTTTTTTATTGCTTGATTACTTATTACTTTGGTCTTGGTGCTTTAGGTGCAGGGTTCCTTCTATTTTTTATTAATTAATTGCTTATTACTTTTTGTGCTTCGTTTAGTGCTTGGTGCTTTAAATGTACTTTGCTTCATTATGTTGTTGTGAAGGTGTTTATGGAAAATCCTCTAACTTCCCTTACGCCCCGCTGTTGTGATGTTGATGTGTCCTTTGTGTTTAATGCTTCCCACCCGCCGTCTCTGGCTGTGCCTGCACTAAACTTAACTCTAGGTAAGGTTTTTCAGAACTCACAAAAAGTGAACACCGAAACTTGCAAAACAGGCCTGAGTGGCTGGACACACCCCCTTGTGAAAAAAAGTACCTTACCTAAAGCCAACCTAAACTAACTCACTAGAACTGGAACAAACTAATATCCGAGAATTGCAATTTCTAACATACTCCAAACTAAACTAGTTGCTCCAAAAAACTAGGAGCAACTCCACCCGAAACTTGGGCCCTGTGTTCCTGTCGATTATTCTTCACTGGAGCCTTCCTTGCTGGGCGGTGCATTTACCAACTGAGTCACTGTTGAAGTTCTTTGATGAGATGAAGTTAAGAGAGTGATTAAATGTAGCCCAAACTGAATGTGGCTGTAGATTGATCGGGCTGTTTACTCCAATCTTTTTATCTTGTGGTTCCCTCATTACTGCTGTGGTCCCTGTATGAGTCTCAGTATGTCCCTGTCTTCAGCAGTAATGTTTAACCTTTGGCAAAGAGACATGATAGGCACTTCATGTTTGATTTTAAATGCAACAATTTTAGTGATATTAACTGCAGGCTGTGTTTCAAAGAGTTTTTCCATTTCTGAACCAGTTCAAAAGGCAGATGCAGAAAATTGGATACCCAAGAGGGAATGACATTTCCACCCATATTTTAGCATTTTATGGATGTTTAGCTTCTGAGACCTGAACAGTACTCAATAGCATCACCCTCGCCTGGTATCACCCAGACAGCAGTATGGCAGGGGTGTGGGTGGCATGACAAGATGTTACTGAGTTAGTCGATTTCAGCAGAGGCAGCGATTTGCCCTTGTGTATTGGTCTATGCAGGTTGAAGATTTTGGATTAATACCAGCTAAAAATGGAAGGTACCTATGGTGTGTTAAGTGAAGTGAATCAGGGCACTAAGGGTTATTAACCCAACAGACAGATCATAATGATACCTAGGATGCTAACTGTGCAAATGCCTGAAACCTTGGGTATCAATATTCTGGTTAAATCATCTAACTCAGGCCAGAACTGATGTGATTACACGACACCAAACTAACACCGGGTATAAACACAGCATGGTGATCATTCCGAGCACTCGTCTGCACCATTTTGAACAGCACAATCTTCATCTATAAAAGCACTTACCAGCAGATGCGTCGCTAGGAAGGTACAAGAGCACTTCTGTTCCCTTGACAGGCGTGTGCACATCATACGCTGGGCCAAGCAGCGAGACCTCCTGATGAAAACTCTCAAACTCCTTTCCACTGATTTCTTTTATTGTGGGACAGTCATATCCTTTTTTATAAAAAGCTACAAGTGATTCTGTTTCACCCACCTTTAACTGTTCAACGTACTTGGAACTGAATAAAAATAAATATCAAACAGG
>NC_091990.1:26031799-26221636 GCF_044704955.1 Pristiophorus japonicus
ATTAGGGTCTTAAAATGGAGGGAGGTAGAGAGACAGAGGGGTTTAGGGAGGAAATACAAGAGCTTGGGACCTAGGCACTGCGCCAATGGTGGGGTGAAGAGAGGCAGAAAGAGATGCATGAGGCCAGAGTTTGAGGAAGAGAGTTTTGGGGAGGCGGGATGTTGATGGGTTAGAGGAGGCTGTAGGGATAGAGAGGGACGAGACTGTGAAGGAATTTAAACATGAAGTCAGGATACAGGCAGCAGAGTTTTCGAAGTTGGCCAGGAGAGTAATTGAATGTGGAAGTGACAAAGGCAAGGATGAGGGTTTCAGCGGCAGTTGGACTAATGTTACACGGAGTATCACATACAGTAAATAGCATTTTACACACTGTCTATTTCCTTACTCATTTTCTTCATCAGTGATTTGCCATCCCTGAATCTGATGATATTCCTGCTGTCCATATGTTTTCCCAACTCTCGTGAGATATGTGGATAGCCGTCGACTGCCAGTCTTTTCAGAAATTGTTTTATCATAGTTGGACTGAACCACATTAATCTGTGCAAATTCTCATTCTGAAACACAGGGAGAGAACCTGAAGACATGTCAAACATCATCTGTACCATCTACCTGTCCAGACAAAGCCAGTGCATTTCCAGCAATGGTTCCTCCTTCTTCCCTGCGGTCACCTCCAGAGTTTCCCCAAGAATCTATCCCTGGCCTCTTCTTCACTTCTATGTTGTCCCTTGGACATATCATCCGCAGGCAGGCAGGGATGATCTTCCACACATTCTATCTCTTCACCACTTCGCTCACTCTACTGTCCAACATCAAGTCTTGGATGAGCCAAAACCTCCTTCAGCTTAAAGTTGGCAACACTGAAGCTGTCATTTTTGGTGTTGAGTCACAAACTCTGCTCCCTTACTACTGATGCCATTCCACTCCCCCTGCCACTCGTTGGGACTGAACAAAACTGTGTGCAACCTCAAGACATTCAACCAGTGGCTCCGTTTCCAGTTTTGTAGTGAAGGGTGGTGACAACAGTACCCAGGAATTTTACTCCAGTTCCTTTTTAGTTTGCTCCTATTCTGAACCAGTTAATGTTGCCTAATTAAAATTTACAGCAAGCACCAGCTAAGTGATATCGTACCGCCTCAAATGGGATCGCAGACATTGATCACATGGTCATGTCACACTCAATGTCACAGATTATTACAAACACTGATTTCAGGCTGCATGAAACTACATAGAGGAGGATTCCTTTGGAATACAAACCTGTTTAAGTACATGCTTCTGTAACAGGAACCTCATTGACTTTACTGTCTTCACCCACATGGAATCTGAAATGAATTAAATGAAGCAAACTTACAAGATGATCATGGCGGGAGAGGGAGAACAATATTGAATTTGTTGGCATCAAATCTTGGCCTATATAACAGCAGATCTCCCATGGCATTGCTCATGGTATGTCTGTTGCTACACCTGATAACAAATATTATCAGGAAAATATTTGTTCTCCGTATTGGGCAACATTGGCAAGGTCATGTTTATTGCCCATCACTACTTGTATTATCTGGTTATGAACGTGAAGCTCTAGGCCACAACATCTAGTTAGGATTAAATAGTACAGGGTGATGTGATGAGTTTAACTGTTCTACAGGCGGTTCCTTTCTGGCTTGCTTTCTTTTGTTTCCAAAGTGTGTAATTGGTAAGGTCAGCCATTACCAATTTATGGGCATTCTGGCTCCTTTGTCAGTTGAAGGACTATCAATTATTGGAGACTTTCTACAAAACATTCTAACTGACTGCCTTTGTTTTAGTGACAGACAGGAACTGCACCTTAGACACACTAATAAACAAGCTTGGAGAGCGCTTTAACCAGTTGCTGTGAGCTACAAAGGTTTTAGGAGGAATTCATGCCTGAAGTTTACACAAAAGGTTGTTTTCATTCTGTGAGCTAAAATGAGCAAAGTCCATCCCACAAAGCTGAATGAGAAGTTTTCCAGATATTGGGCTAGAGAGAAACTATTTCTGGTGATTGGGGAATCTAGAATTAGGGGACGTAGCCTAAAACTTAGAGCCAGGCCTTTCAGGAGTAAAATAGGAACACAGTAGACGACCATTTAGCTCTCGAGCCTGTTCCGCCATTCAGTAAGGTCATGGCTGCTCTGTGACCTAACTCCATATACCCGACTTTGCACCATATCCCTTAATATTTTTGATTTACAGAAATATATCAATTTCAGATTTAAAATGAACAATTGATGTAGCATGAATTGCTGTTTGCTGAAGAGCGTTCCAAACTTCTATCACCCTTTGCGTGTAGAAGTGTTTCCTAATTTTTCTCCTGAAAGGCCTGGCTCTAATTTTTAGGCTATGTCCCCTAATTCTAGATTCTCCAACCAGCAGAAATAGTTTCTCTCTAGCCCAATATCTTGAAAACTTCAATCAAATCACCCCTTGATCTAATCCCAGGAAATACAACCCTAGTTTGTGTAATCTCTGCTCGTAATTTAACCCTTGGTATCATTCTAGTAAATCTACGCTGGACTCTCTCCAAGGCCAGTATATCCTTCCTAAGGTGTGGTGCCCAGAACTGAACACTGTACTCCAGATGTGGTCTAACTAGGGCTTTGTATAGTTGTAGCACGACTTCTACCCCCTTGTATTCTAGTCCTCTAGATATAAAGCCCAACATTCCATTAGCTTTTTAAATTATTTTTTGCACCTGTCCATGACATTTTAATGGTCAGTGTACATGGACACTCCAAGTCTCTTTGGACCTCCACTGCTTCTAGCTTTTTACCATTTAGAAAGTACTCTGATCTATCCTTTTTTGTTCCAAAGTGGATGACCTCACCTTTGCCTACATTGAAATCTATTTGCCAGTTTTGCCCATTCACTTAATCTATTAATATATTTTTGTAATTTTATGCTTCCATCTACACTGCTTACAATGCCACCGGCAAATCTGGATATGTGGCTCTCTATACCGTCATCGAAGTCGTTAATAAATAGAGTGAATAGTTGAGGCCCCAGTAAGACCACAGCTGGAGGAGTGTGCGCAATTTTGGGCTCCACGCTGTAGGAAGGATGGAGAAGGTACAACACAAATTCACCAGGATGTTGCCTAGTATGAATATAAATATGATGAAAGAAAATTGGGGCTGTGTTTGTTAGAACAGAGGAGATTACAGGATGATTAGTAGAGGTGTTTAAAATTATGAAGTCATGAGAGTGACTCCAAAGAACAGAACGTGGTCACTGCACCAAAATCTCCAGTATTAGACATCTGGAAACTGGCCATGGCAGTCTGGGAGTGCTCCTAATTTCAGAATCCTACATCCAACCGTTGCTCTCACCAATGGATGTCGGTAGCAAGATCTTATCTCCTCTGAACTTGTGAAATGTTTCCACCTGATCCTCTTTGGTTTTCAGTGATAAAAGAACAGCATGTAGAAACTTTCTTTCATACCAAGCAAATTCCGGTTTTCTAAACTTGATAGCGATTGTGTAAAAGTCCTGTGATGTCAAATGCTGCACAGTGTAATGTTTCCAGGGTGAATAAATACTGAGTAGCCCAGCTAGAGCCTCCAAATCCACTTTAGTCACATCCAGATCTTTAGCAGCTGCCATTGATTCGCATAACACTTTCCCTTAAAGCAACCGAGAAACAAACATTAATAAACTATTATAAGCCTGCTGACTCCCACAACTACCTTGATTAGACTTCCACCCCGCTTCCTGCAAGAACTCTATTCCATACTCCCAGTTTCTCCATCTCAGTCACATCTGTTCTGACAATGCCACCTTCCACACCAAAGCTTCCCATCGTTTTCCTCAACTGGGGATTTCCCTCTACCGCAGTTGATAGGACCCTCGATTGTGTCTGAACTCAAGAGTCCGGAAGGCTGTAAAATGCCTAATTGAAAGATGAGGTGCTGTTCCTCAAGCTGACATTGAGCTTCATTGGAACTGTGTAGGAGGCCGAGGACAGAGAGGTCAGAGTGGAACAGAGAAGTAAAATGGCAAGTGACTGGAAGCTCAGGGTCCCACTTGCAGACTGAACAGAGGTGTTCAGCAAATGCGTTGGGTCTCCTCAATGTAATGGAGACTGCATTGTGAGCAGTGAACACAGTGTACTAAATTGAAAACAGAACAAGTAAATTGCTGTTTCACCTGGAAGGAGTGTTTGGGACCCTGGACGGTGGAAAGGGAGGAGGTGAAAGGGCAGGTGTTACATCTCCTGCACTTGCATGGGAAGGTGCGTTGGGAAGGGGAGCAGATGTTGGGGATGATGGAAGAGTGGACGCAGAGGAAACAGTCTGAAAGCTGAGAGCCGAGGGGAGGAAACATGTATTTGATGGTGGCATCGTGCTGGAGGTGGCGTAATTTGGAGGCTGGCGGGGTTGAAAGGGGAACCCTATCGTGATTCTGGGAGGGAGGTGAAGGGGTGAGGGCAGAAGTGCAGGAAATGGGATGGACACAGTCGAGGGCTCTGTCAACCATGGTGGTGAGGAATCCTCGGTTGAGGAAAAAGGAAGATATATAGGAAGCACTGGTATGGAAGGTGGCATTGTCAGAACAGATGCAACGGAGAAAGTAAGAGAACGGAATAGAGTGCTTACAGGAAGTGGGGTGGAAGGAAGTATAATCAAGGTAGCTGTGGGAGTTACAAATATACGAACAATGACGGACAGGTAAAGACCATCTGGTCCATCGAGCCAGTCCCACACATTTGCGATACCTTGTGTATCACAACATATAAATCCACCCTGCCCGAAACCATGTGATCTCCTGGGAGAGACAAACAAAACAGATTAAAAACCCAGGCCAATTTGGGAATAAAAATCTGGAAAATTCCTCTCCAACCCATGTAGGCGATTGAAATTAGTCCAGGAGATTACTCTGGCCATTAGTACCTACCTTCTGTAAGAGGTGATCTCCGCCACAGCCAGAAACAAATCCAGCTTTCACTTGAAGGAATTCAGCGAGTCTGCATCCACCACATGAAACAGCAGCTTGTTCCAGAGGTCTACTAGTCTCTGGGAAAAGAACCACCTCCTGACATCTAATCTAGATCTAACCCTATACAACTTAAATTTGTGACCCCTGGTCCTGCCTAACCTATTTAATTGAAATAAACTGTCACCTAGAACACCATCTATTCCCTTCATTATCTTATAAACCCCAATCATATTTCCCCCCCCCCCCCCCCAAGTCTACGCTGCTCTAAGGTATAGAGTCCCAACTCTTTTAGCCTATCTTGATAACTAAGATGCTTTAGACTTGGAATTAGTCTAGTGGCCCTCTTCCGCACCCTTTCCAGAGCCTCAATATCACCCACCATGTGAGGAGACCAAAACTGGACACAGTATTCCAAGTTTGACTAAGGTCTTGTACAAGGACAAAACAGTCTTGTATTCAATTGTCCTATGGATACACCCCAACACCCTATTTGCTCTAGCTATCGCTGCACGGCACGGCTCATGTACCTTTAAGGATGTGTGCACTAGAATGCCCAAATCTCTTTCTATCTCCACCATCTTTAATGCCTTCCCTGGAGGGTGTACAAATGTTGAGCATTTGCCCTGCCCATATGCATAACAATCTAAGTTATACATCATTTTCCAGTCTTGAGCCCAAACTCCCAACACATTAAGATCTGCTTGAAGCAGACGAACATCTTTTATAGTTCTAACACTCGCACAGATTTTGGTATCATCTGCAAATTTGTAAATTGTGCTAACCCCAAAATCCAGATCATTAATAAAAATAGTAAAAAGCAACGGGGCCAACACTGATCTTTGCGGGACACCACTGATCTCCAAACAGATCCAAATCCATCCATAACTACTCTTTCCCTGCGTCCTGCCAGCTAGTTCTGAATCCAACTCAACATATTTCCACTAATACCAGAGGCTCTGATCTTATAAAGAAGCCTCTTATGCGGTACCTTGGCAAAAGCTTTTTGGAAATCTAAGTAGACAATGTCTATCTGGGCTTCCCTCGTCCACCAACTTTGTGATTTTTCCAAAAAATACAATTAGATTTGTGAGACATGACCTCTTTTTTATGAAGCCATGTTGGGTGTCCCTAATATGTCCCCCCCAATCCAAGTATTCATATATTGCATCCCTTATGATTCTTTCAAGCATCTTACCTATTACTGATGTTAAACTGATGGGCCTATAGTTATCTGGGTCTGCCTTGCCACCTTTTTTTAAAAATGGAGACAACATTAGCCTCCTTCCAATCTGTAGGAACCATTCCAGAGTGCAGTGAGCTATTAAACATACAGGCCAGGGACTCGCACAGCACATGTCCCATCTTCCGGAGGACCCTCGGATGGATATCATCCGGCCCGGCTGCTCTATCTATTTTCAAGTTCTTAATTCTCTTTGAAACAATATACTTATCTATGTTAATGTTATTAACAAAACTAGTATTGTTAAATTCTAATATTCAAGAATCATCTTCAAGAGTGAAGACTGATGCAAGGTACTCATTTAATATTTCCACCGTACTCAGTGAGTCCTTTGTAACCTGTCCTTGAACACCCTTTCAGTGGCCCAATACAGTCTTTGATAGTCCTCTGACTCTTCACACAACCAAAAAAAACTCTTCCCATTACTGCCACAGTTGTCTACAATCCTTTTGCCCATTAGCCTTTTTGCTGATCTAATAGCAGCCTTCATTTTCTTTAGTTGTTCCTTATTCAACCCTATTTATTTGAGTGTTAAATGTCTTTAATTTATAGAAACATTTCTGTTTATATCTTATTTGTCTGTGTACATAGCTAGTCAGTCACCTTGGCTTTTTTCTTATCACATTTCCTTCTTTTGTTGGTGGACTTAGTGGTTATTGGTAGATAGCCTAGCCCAGATATGGAGATAGAGAAGTGAGGAAGTGAAAGGAAGTCAGAGATGGACCACATGAAGGTGAGGGAGGGGTGGTAATGGGAAGCAAGTTTACTGACATTTTCCAGCTTGGGGTGACCTTCACGATGTTGAATGTGAGGGGCCCGGTAATGGTAATGCCATTGAATATCAAGAGGAGTTGGTTAGGGCTCTCTCCTGCTGGAGATGGTCATTGTCTGGCACAAATTTTACTTGCCACTTATCACCCATGTTCACACCACGATCCGTTCACCCATCGCCCCTGTGCTCACTGACCTGCATTAGCTCCTGGTTCTCGGTCCAACAACGCCTCGATTTTAAAATTCTCATTCTCGTTTTCAAATCCCTCCTGCAGCCCTACAACCAACGTTCCCACTAAGCTACGCAGCTGTCTGGAGGTCCTGCACACTCCGGCCACTGGCTTTTCAATGGGAGATTTTGCACATGCACGAAATTTTGAAAGGGCCATGCAGCCCGCGAAAGGGACCGCGCAACCAAAAATAAATAAGGGGACTATTGGATACAACCCTCCGAGATCTCTGCGTTCCTCCATCTCTGGCCCCTTATGCATCTGCCACCTCCTTCACCCCATCACTGGCTTTCGTGCCTTCAGCCATCTAGAACCCAAGCTCTAAAATTCCCTCCGTAAACCGCTCACCTCTTAAGACACAACATAAAATCTAACACTTTGACAAGCTTTTTGTCACCTGTCCCAATATCTCCTTCTTTGACCTGGTGTCGATTTTGTCTGATTACTCTCCTCTGAAGTCCCTTGATACATTTTACTATGCTAAAGGCGATGTATAAATGCAAGTCAATGTTGTTGTATTCACTGACATCGCTAGTTCAGCCAGAATATCCTTTTCATACCGACTGTCCACCATTGCAGCCCAGCTGACAATCAGCTGCTCCCCGGGCTCATTGTATCAAACACCGATGGGACACAGAGCAAACACTCCAATCCCCACACGGGACACAGCACAAATCTTCCAATCCCCACACGGGACACAGCACAAATCTTCCAATCCCCACACGGGACACGGAGCAAATCTTCCAATCCCCACACGGGACACAGCACAAATCTTCCAATCCCCACACGGAACACAGAGCAAACCCTCCAATCCCCACACGGGACACAGCACAAATCTTCCAATCCCCACACGGGACACAGCACAAATCTTCCAATCCCCACACGGAACACAGAGCAAACCCTCCAATCCCCACACGGGACACAGCACAAATCTTCCAATCCCCACACGGGACACAGCACAAATCTTCCAATCCCCACATGGGACACGGAGCAAATCCTCCAATCCCCACACGGGACACGGAGCAAATCCTCCAATCCCTACACGGGACACGGAGCAAATCCTCCAATCCCCACACGGAACACAGAGCAAATCCTCCAATCCCCACACGGGACACAGCACAAATCTTCCAATCCCCACACGGGACACAGCACAAATCTTCCAATCCCCACACGGGACACGGAGCAAACCCTCCAATCTCCACACGGGACACAGAGCAAATCCTCCAATCCCCACACGGGACACAGCACAAATCTTCCAATCCCCACACGGGACACAGCACAAATCTTCCAATCCCCACATGGGACACGGAGCAAATCCTCCAATCCCCACACGGGACACGGAGCAAATCCTCCAATCCCCACACGGGACACAGCACAAATCTTCCAATCCCCACACGGGACACGGAGCAAACCCTCCAATCTCCACACGGGACACAGAGCAAATCCTCCAATCCCCACACGGGACACAGCACAAATCTTCCAATCCCCACACGGGACACAGCACAAATCTTCCAATCCCCACATGGGACACGGAGCAAATCCTCCAATCCCCACACGGGACACGGAGCAAATCCTCCAATCCCCACACGGGACACAGCACAAATCTTCCAATCCCCACACGGGACACGGAGCAAATCCTCCAATCCCCACACGGGACACGGAGCAAATCCTCCAATCCCCACACGGGACACAGCACAAATCTTCCAATCCCCACACGGGACACAGCACAAATCTTCCAATCCCCACATGGGACACGGAGCAAATCCTCCAATCCCCACACGGGACACGGAGCAAATCCTCCAATCCCCACACGGAACACAGAGCAAATCCTCCAATCCCCACACGGGACACAGCACAAATCTTCCAATCCCCACACGGGACACAGCACAAATCTTCCAATCCCCACATGGGACACGGAGCAAATCCTCCAATCCCCACACGGGACACGGAGCAAATCCTCCAATCCCCACACGGGACACAGCACAAATCTTCCAATCCCCACACGGGACACGGAGCAAACCCTCCAATCTCCACACGGGACACAGAGCAAACCCTCCAATCCCCGCACGGGACACAGCACAAACCCTCCAATCCCCACACGGGACACAGCACAAACCCCTCCAATCCCCGCACGGGACACAGCACAAACCCTCCAATCCCCACACGGAACTTAGCACAAACCCTCAAATCACAGCACTGGACACAGCGCGAGCTCCCCAATCACCACACAGGGCAGAGGGCAAACCCTCCAATCACTACACAGGATACAGTGCAAACATTCCAATCACTACATGTGACAGGGCACAAACCCTCCAATCACCACATAGGACACAGTACAAACCCTCTAATCAGCATTCAAAGATGAGAGAAGCTGCCTGTCATTGGTTAGATGATTCTTTATCGTTCTGCCCTGGGTTTCAAGTGAGACGGTAAATGGAAACAGTATCTCGCCGTCCCCCCCCCCCCCCAGGTGACACCTACCTGCCTTTGGCTCCAGCTTCAGGTATAAGGTGTAAATGGTGTCAAGATTCGCAAAGTTGAAGCAATTTGAAAGAATATCACAATTCCCGCTGACTCTGATCATCGCTTTCGCCACATTAACCAGAGATTCTAGTTCTGCAGAACAGTCCAGATTTCTGCAGTAATTATCCAGGTGTTGCAGCCAGCACTGGTTGAGATAACATCGAGTCTCGGTACAGACCGTGGGGTGCAACACTGTCCCCGGCTGGAGCTCCTGGATAAGGGCTTCGATATCAACTACAAAACATGAAAGAACAAATTCGCAGTGACAGACACAGGTGGTTAACATGCAACAGTTGTATAATTAAATGTGTAACACAGTACCTAACTGAAACAGAACTAAACATCTTCAGACAAAGGTTGATAAATGGAGTTGAGGCACAGATGATGATCTAATTGAATGGTGGAACAGATTCGAGGGGCTAAATGGCCTGCTTCTGTTCCTTAAAGCAGCCACCAGCCCAGAAAATCTCTCTCGATTTTTTGTGTCTGTGCCCATCTCTCTGCCAACACCATGCGACACCCCTCTCCCCATATGTTTCTTTCAGTTCTGTTCCTTAGAGCCGGCGCATTTTCTGTCTCCAATCTCGATTTCTGAGGATCACTGTCTCACTTTCTCCCCTAACAGTTATTTTACACAAAGGATAGCTCCACACAAAACAGGAATGAACAGAGTCTCATCTAGCCCCAAAGAATAACCAGAATAAAACCACATGGACAACTCGGCTACGAATTTGCATTGGCTCAGGACACCACAAAAGTACACCCAGTCCAGTAAATCCTGCAAAGTCCTCACTAACATCTGGGGACTGGTACTAAAGTTGGAAGTGCTATCCCACAGACTAGTCAAGCAACAACCTGACATGATCATACTCACAGAATCATGTAATAATAGAGAAATGGCAGAAGTATTGAATAACTACTTCACTTCAATTTTTACTAAAGAAGATAATGAAATACACACTTCAGTCAAGAATGAGCTTAAAAATGAATGCTGCTGTGATAGAAAGGGAGAGGCCTGGACTAATAATCTGGAGACGCCAGTTCAAATCCCACCATGGCAGTTTGTCAATCTGAATTGAGTTAATTAAATAAATCTGGAATAAAAAGCTGGTTTCAGTAAAGTGACCATGAAGCTATCGGATCGTGATAATCATCATCACTGGAAATCGAGGCAGACTTGCTTCCACTCTAAAAGTGAGTTCTTAGGTGACTGTACAGTCCAATACGGGAATTACAGTCTCCGTCATAGGTGGGACAGACAGTGGTTGAAGGAAAGGGTGGCTGGGACTTGTTTGCCGCATGTTCCTTCTGCTGTCTGCGCTTGATTTCTAGATGCTCTCGGCGACGAAACTCTCCCGGATGCTCTTCCTCCACTTAGGGCGGTCTTTGGCCAGGGACTCCCCTGTATCGGTGGGGATGTTGCATTTTATCAAGGAGACTTTGAGGGTGTCCTTGAAACGATTCCTCTGCCCACTTGGGGCTCACTTGCCGTGTCGGAGTTCCGAGTAGAGCGCTTGATTTGGGAGTCTTGTGTCTGGCATGCGAACACTGTGGCCTGCCCAACGGAGCTGGTCGAGTGCAGTCAGTGCTTCGATGCTGGCCTGATCGAGGTCGCTAACGTTGGTGCGTCTGTCCTCCCAGGGGATTTGCAGGATCTCGCGGAGACATCGTTGGTGATATTTCTCCAGCGATTTGAGCTGCCGACTGAATATGGTCCACGCCATACAGGAGGATGGGTATCACTACAGCCTGTAGACCATGAGCTTGGTGCCAGATTTGAGGGCCTGATCTTCGAACACTCTCTTCTTCAGGTGGCCAAAGGCTGCGCTGGTGCACTGGAGGCGGTGTTGAACCTCGTCGTCGATGTATGCCCTTGCTGATAATAGGCTCCCGAGGTATGGAAAGTGGTCCACCTTGTCCAGGGCCGGGCCGTGGATCTTGATGACTGGGGGGAGGGGGCAGTGCTGTGTGGCGGGGTCAGGTTGGTGGAGGACCTTTGTCTTACGGATGTTTAGTGCAAGGCCCATGCTTTCGTACGCCTCAGTGAAGATGTTGACTATGTCTTGGAGTTCAGTCTCTGAATGTGCACAGACGCAAGCGTCATCCGTGGTCCGCGTACTGTAGCTCGATGACAGAGGTTGGGACAGTCTTGGATCTGGCCAACAGATCCATCACATACCCAATCCAGGGGTCAAGCAGGGCTGCGTCATCATGCCAACCCTCTTCTCGATCTTCCTCGCTGCAATGCTCCACCTCACACTTAACAAGGTCCCGCTGGAGTGGAACTAAACCACAGAACCAGTGGGAACTTGTTCAACCTTCGCCGTCTCCAGGCCAGATCCAACACCGTCATAATAACCCAACTGGTTCACTAATGGCCTTTAAGGAAGGAAACCTGCTGTCCTTACCTGGTCTAGCCTTTACTCCAGACCAGGCAAGTCTTAACTGCCCTAGCAAGCTACTCAGCTGCATCAAACCGCTACAAAAACATACAATAAAAGTAAAACCGGATGGACCACTTGACATTGATCGAGGCATTTGATTATACAGGACCAAAGCACAACCAGCCCAGTCAACCCTGCAACGTTCTCCTCACTAACATCTGGAGACTTGTGCCAAAATTGAGAGCTGTCCCACAGACGGCCTGACATTGTCATACTCACAGAATCATAGCAACATCCCAGACTGCTCCATCACCATGGGTATGTCCTGCCCCACCGGACAGTGGTATACAGTCGGGAGAGAGTGGCCCTGGAAATCCTCAACATTGACTCTGGATCCCATGAGGTCTCATAGCATCAGGTACAGCTATAACCACATGGACTTCTTGCTGATTACCATCCAACGCCCTCCCTCAGCTCATGAGTCAATTATGTGAACACCACTTGGAAAAAGCATTGAATGTACTCTGGCTGGGTAGCACCACTACTGACCAAGCTCTGAAGGACATAGCTGCCAGTCCATAGCTGGGCTTGTGGCAGGTGATGAGAGAACCAACTCGAGGGATTAACCTACTTTACCTCATTCTCATCAATCTACAAGTCACAGATGCATTTGTCCATGACAGCATTGGTACGAGTGACCACCGCACAGTCCTCATGGAGACGAAGTGCCATCTTCACACTGAGGTCACCCTCCATCATGTGTGGCACTACCACCGTGCTAAATGGGATAGATTCAGAACAGATCTAGCAGCTCAAAACTGGGCATCCATGAGGCATTGAGCCATCAGCAGCAGAATTGTATTCCACCACAATCTGCCTCGGCATATCCCTCACTCTACCATTACTGTCAAGCCAGCCAGCCAACCCTGCTACAATGAGGAGTGTAGAAGAGCATGCCAGGAGCAGCTCCAAGCGTACCTGAAAATGAGGTGCCAACCTAATGAAGCTAGGACTACATGCACGCTAAACACCAGAAGCAAAGCTGGTTAATCCCACAACCAATGGATCAGATCAAAGATTTGCAGTTCTGCCGTATCCAATCGTGAATGGTGGTGGACAATTAACCAACTAACAGGAGGAGGAGGGTCCGCAATGACGGTGGAGCCCAGCACGTGAGTGCAACCGACAAGGTGGAAGAGTTCACAACCATCTTCAGCCAGAAGTGACGAGATTTTGATCCATCTTGGCCTCCTCCCGAAGTCTCCAATGGGCCCCGTAAGCTGCACTGTCTCCTGCGCAGCCTGCCTCCCCCAATGCACGGACCATTCACATTTTAGCACATGCACCATATCTACAACATAAAAGCTGGTGAGTGGCCTGCACGGGACCTCTCAAGCCACTGTGGGCCGCATGTGCATGCACCTTAGCGGGAACTCTGGTCCCCGCACCGCAGGTGCCAGTCTCCAGCCAATTCGATTCACTCCACGTGACATCAAGAAACGGCTCAGCATACTGGATACAGAAAAGGCTACAGGCGACGACAACATCCTGGCTGTAGTGCTGAAGCCCTGAGCTCCAGAACTAGCCGCGACTCCAGCCAAGCTGTTCCAGTACAGCTACAACTGGCAAAGTGAAAATTGCTAAGTTTTCTCCTGTCCACAAATAGCAGGACAAATCCAATCCGGCCAATTATCGCCCCATCAGCCTACTCTCAATCATCAAAGCGATGGAAGGCGTCATCGACAGTGCTATGAAGTGGCACTTACTCACCGATGCTCAGTTTGGGTTCCGCCAGGACTACTCAGCTCCAGAACTCATTACAGCCTTGGTCCAAACATGGACAAAAGAGCTGAATAACAGAGGTAAGGTGAGAGTGACTGCCCTTGACATCAAGGCAGCATTTGACCAAGTGTAGCATCAAGGAGCCCGAGTAAAATTGACGTCAATGGGGATCAGGGGCAAAATTCTCCACTGGCTGGAATCATACCTAGCACAAAAGAAAATGTTGTTGTTGAAACCGAATCTGTCCCAGGATATTGCTGCAGCAGTTCCTCAGGACAGTGTCCTAGGCCCAAGATCTTCAGCTGCTTTAATGATGTTCCCTACATCATAAGGTTAGAAGAGGGGATGTTCACTGATGATTCCACTATGTTCAGTTCCATTCAAAATTCCTCAGATAATAAAGCAGTCCATGCCCACATGCAGCAAGACCTGGACAACATTATGGCTTGGGCTGATAAAAGACAAGTAACATTCATTCCATGCAAGTGCCAGGCAATGACCATCTCCAACAAGACAAGAGTCTAACCATTGTCGAATCCCCCATCTTCAACATTATGGGGGTCACCGTTGACCAGAAACTTAACTGGACTAGCCACGTAAATACTGTGGCTACAAGAGCAGGTCAGAGGATGGGTATTCTGCAGCGAGTGATTCACCTCCTGACTCCCCAAAGCCTTTCCACCATCTAGAAGGCACAAGTCAGGAGTGTGATGGAATACTCTCCACTTTCCTGGACGAGTGCAGCTCCAACAACACAAGAAACTCAACCATCACCCAGAACAAAACAATGCCTGATGGGCATAATCCACCACTTTAAACATTCACTCCCTCCACCACCAGCGCACCACGGCTGCAGTGTGCAACATCTGCAAGCACTGCAACAACTCGCCAAGGCTTTTTCACCATCACCTCCCAGTCCTGCGACATCCAACATCTGGAAGGACATGGGCAGCAGGCGCATGGGAACACCCCGTTCTCCCCCAAGTCACACACCATCCTGACTTAGAAATATATTGCCGTTGCTTCATCATCGCTGGGTCAAAATCCTGGAACTCCCTACCTATCACCACTGTTGGAGTAGCTTCACTACACACACTGCAGCAGTTTCAGGAGGAGAATCACTGCCACCTTCTTGAGGGCAATGAGAGATGGGTAATAAATGCTGGCCTTGTCAGCGACACCAACATACTGTGACTGAATAAATGTTTTAAAAAGTAAACTAGGATGAAGATAGCAGAGGCACTAGTTTATATATAGTTTGTGGTGGTGTTTATACCCCACACAAGTCTCCTCCCATTCCATCTACCTAATCTGAGCCTTTTAGCATATCTTACTATTCCTTTTTCTCTCATATACTTGTCAATTTCCTTTTGAAAGCATTGAAGATACTACCCTCAACCACATCCTGTGGTAGCGACTTCTACTTCTAACAATTCTCTGAGTAAAGAAATCTCTCCTTATTTCCCGATTGGATTTATTCGCGACTATCTTGTATTTATGTTCTCTAGTTTTGGATTCTCCCATAAGTGAAAACATTCTCTCCACATCTACCCATTCATAATTTTAAAGACCTCGATCAGATCTCCTCCAAGTCTTTTTTTCTGACGAAAACAGCCCCAACCTGTTTAATCTTTCCCAATACTTGTAATCTCTCGGTTCTGGTACCATCTTTGTAATCCTTTTGCACTTTCTCCAGTATTTTATGTCCTTTGTATAGTATTCAGATCAGAACTCACACAGTACTCGAAGTACAGCCTGACCAGGGACCTATACAAGTTTAACGTAACTTCAGTATTTTTGAATTCTATACCCCAGAAATAAATTCCAGTGCTTTGTTAGCATTTTTAACTGCTTTGTTGACCTGCAATGGCTGTTTTTATTGATTTGTTCACCTGTATCGCTAGATCCCTTTGCTCTTCTATGCCATTCAGTTTCTTACTTTTAAGGTGTGGGTGATGTTTCTATTTTTCCTACCAAAATGAATCATCTCTTATTTATCCATGTTAAAGTTAATGCGCAACTTAACTGCCCAGTCAGCAAGTTTTCTAATGTTTTCTTGTATTATGTTGCATATTAGCTAAATCCCCCAGTTTGGTTGTAAAAACCAAACAGGTCGACTAGTATCCGTAGGGAAGGAAACCTCCTTGGAAACAAGGGTTCACGGATGGGATGGGACTTCACCCAGAGCACGAGAAATATCTTGAGAGTTCAAAAATCGCAACAGGCCCTAACCTCAGATGCACTGCACACCGGGGTATGTACTAAAAGGAGAGGTTAATGATGTGAAGTGGTTATGTTACTGGACTAATAATCCAGAGAACGTGATTCAAATCTCGCCACAGCAGTTTGAGAATTTGAATCCAGTTTTAAAAAAACCTGAGGAAAAAGCTGGCATCATTAAAAGTGACCATGAAGCAGTCAGATTGTTGTAAAAACCCAACTGGTTCACTGTATTCTTTAGGGAAGGAAACCTGCCGTTCTTACCCAGTCTGGCCTACATGTGACTCCAGTCCCACAACCACATGGTGGACTCTTAACTGCCCTCTGAAGTGGCCCAACAACCCAGTCTGTTGCATCAAATCGCTACAAAGAATAAAAAAAACACTACATGAACTGTAGCAGTTCAAGGAGGCCCACCACCACCTTCCCAGGGCAATTAAGGATGGGCAATAAACGCTGGACTTGCCAGTGATGCCCATATCGTGAGAATGAATTATTTTAAAATATCGTAGTTAGGTTTATTTTCCCACAGAGCACATTCTGATTCCTCAGCCAATTCCAAAAGGACTTCTCTGGCCTGTGACCCCCCCTCCCCACATTCAATACCAACTGGTGCCAATGGATCCTCAGCAGTTCCTACATGGGGAATTCTTTAGCTTGCAGTTATCTTGGCCGTTGGTAACAACCAGTTCCACCAGATTCTCAGCGGCATCGGAACAGGAATTTTTTTTGCCTTTTGCAATTCATTTTAAGAGGCAGATTTACTCTGTATAATATGGGATATCCAACTCAAACGTCCCCAATGGGTGCACACAAATGTGACACATATGGTAGTGTCCATTCTGGGTGAAGATATCACAAACATAATTGTGATGATCAGCAATGGTCAATCGGCTCATGCATTGTGGACAGTGTTTCAGACCCTTGGGGAAGCAGCAAGCCAACACAGTAATGGTGCTCAATGATGAGCAGTGACACCCAGAAAAGGGGAACTGCCCAGATCCATGGCTGGCATCAGTGAAACTTTTGACAAATTTATGAAAAGGAAACTTAACAACCAAGAACTGTGTGAACAACATTAAGAATAGCAACAAATTCTTGAGTGTTCGGAATCTACACAATCTACATGAATGAAGAAAGTCCCAAGGACAAGAGTAACCACATCTTTAGCAACAAAGCCCCAAAGTTTACAGCACAGGAGGATGCCATCCAATCCATCATGCCTGTGCCAGCCCTTTGCTGGAGTTATTCAGC
The DNA here is from genome assembly GCF_044704955.1 of Pristiophorus japonicus. Taxonomy (NCBI): domain Eukaryota; kingdom Metazoa; phylum Chordata; class Chondrichthyes; family Pristiophoridae; genus Pristiophorus; species Pristiophorus japonicus. Next base: position 26,049,151 of record NC_091990.1, read on the forward strand.
ACTAAATCCATTGCTCTGCTCGCTCCCCAGAGCCCTGTACCTTTCTCAGAGTCTTGTAAAAGTTATTAGTTCTTTACTCTTGTACTCTATGACCCCACTTATAAAACCTAAATGCTACTGGCCTATTTACGGTTTTATCTACCTGTACTCTTACTGGCAGGGTGTTATGTATTTTGAACCCCTAGGTTTCTCTATTCATCCACACCCGTCAGCAGTTTTTCCATCGAGTGCATGCTACTATTTTTTGATTTCCTCCCAAAATGCATCACCATAAATTATCCACATTAACTTGCATCAGCTACCTATGTGCTCACTCTGCTAACCTGTCTGCATCTTCTTGCAATTCTCCTCTGTTTGTCAAGTCTAACAAGTCTCTTCTGAGGCACCTTATCAAATGCCTCCTAAAAATCAATTTACACTGCATCACCTAAACTACCTTTATCAAGTCAGTCACTTCCACAAAATGCTCTTATTAAATTTGCCAAACTATACTTGGCTTTAACAAATCATTGATTTCTAAATGCTTATTAATTTCATCTCTAACTGTGTGCCCTCAACTGATGTTAGACTAACTGGTCTATTGTTACCCACATTATTATTTTCTTCCTTTTGAACAAGGGTTTTAAATGAGCTACTTCCCAGTTCCATGGCACAATTTTCAGATTGAAAAATTATGGTCAGAGCCTCTGCTATCTCCTCTCTGACTTCCTTCAACAGCCCAGGGTCTATGCCCTGAGGTCAATCGTGAGCTCTGCTGTTTTATTCAGAAATAATGACTTTTCTATAGTTAGCTCTAAAATTTGTCCCATCTCCTCCTCCATTACACCCACTGTTACACATCTCAGATCTATAAGAGATATTCTTAGCATCTCTCCCACATTTCTTTTAATTTGTTGTGGGCTACACTGGCAAGCCAAGTACATATTTATTGCCCATCCCGTTAAGGGTCAAGCGCTAAATATGGGATTACGCCAAGTGTGGATTACAGACAAGGCAAGTGTTACGGTTTCTCCTTGTACTAGGTGGGTTTTAACGTCACTTTGGCGAGTTTCTGATGCCAGTTTTTTCAAGTTCAATTTAACAAGTTTCCATGGACTTCTGGGTCGCTCTAATCCATTACAACTAGGTTACTGTACCCTACACTCAGGAGTTGCCCTTCAGACCATAGCATGACACAATGAAACCCCTCGTTGTATGCACTGAATACTCAGTCACAGCACGAACCTTACCTGAGATAAAGCAGCGAGACAGATTACGTTTCAGTTTACGAATCCAATGTTTCTGCCCTAGAGATAAGTATCTTCTCGGCAACCGAATTAAAGCAAGTTCTGTACCAAGAAATACATAAAGGTTACTGCAACAAATTGCATTTATATAGCGCCTTTAATGTAGTAAACTATCTTAAGGCAGATCACAGGAGCGTTTTTATCAAACAAAATTTGAAACCAAGCCACATAAGATGATATTAGGACAGGTGACCAAAAGCTTTTTTAGCGAGGTAGGTTTTAAAAAGTGCCTTAAAGGAGAGAGAGGTAGTTAGTTGGAGGGTTTAAGGCGGGAATTCTATAGCTCAAGTGCTAGGTGGCTGAAGACATCACCGCCAAAGGTGGAATGTTTAAGATCAGGTTGTGCAAGAGGCCAGAATTGGAGGAGTGCAAAGATTTTGGAGGGTTGTAGGGCTGGAGGAGGTTACAGAGATAGGGAGAGAGGAGGCCATGGAACGATTTGAAAACAAGGATGAGAAATTTAAAATCGAGGTGCTGTCAGACCAGGAGCCAATGTAGGTCAGCAAGCACAGGGTTGATGGGTGAACGGGACATGTTGCAAGTTAGGATACAGGCAGCAGAGTTTTGATGAGTTGAAGTTTATGGAGGCCAGCCAAGAGAACATTGGAATCGTCAAGTGTAGGGGTAACATACTCTAAATCAGGCTATTTGGCCCAGCGTGTCCAGCGTTCAGTTCCCATGCGAGCAGAGTTAACAAAAATGAGAACACATGGAATTAGAGGCAAGCTACTGACATGAGTCGGGAATTGGTTACGAGACAGAGATATTGAATAATGGGTATGTTCTCCAATTGGAAGGAGGAAAGAATCACTTGCCTTTATATAGTGCCTTTCACCACCGCCGGATTTCCCAAAATGCTTTAGAGTGTAGTCACTGTTGCAATGTAGATGAAGGAATAGAAAGCTAGATATCTAAATTTGCTGGTGTCACCAAGTTGGTTGGCACAGTAAATAGTATCGTTGGGAGCAGAAATTTGCAAAGGGACATTGATTAAATGAGTGGCCAAAACTATGGCAGATGGAGTAATGTGGGGAAATGTGAGATCATCCACTCTGGACCAAAGAAAGATAGAACAGGTATTTTCTAAATGGCAATAAGCTAGGAACTGTGAATGATGAGAGATTTAGGGGTTCCAGAACAAAAATCACTAAAATCTAGTGAACAGGTACAAAACTTAATTTAAAAGGCTGATGGAATATTGGTCTTTATCTCAAGGGGGCTGAAATACAAACAGGTGGAAATTGTGATAGTTTCTAAAACTCTGGTTAGAACCCATTTAGAGCACTGCTTTCAGTTCTGGGCACCGCACCTTAGGAAGGATATATTGGCCTTGGAGAGGGTGCAGCGCAGAATGATATCGGGGCTAAAATGGTTAAATTAAGAGCGACAAGTTGCATAGACCAGATTTGTATTTCCTTGGGCATAGAAGATTAATGGGTGATGTCACTGAAGTGTTTTAGATGATTAAATGAAATGATAGGGTAAAGAGATAAACCATTTCCTCTGGTGAGGAACAAGGGGGCATAACTTTAAAAAATGGAACTAGGCCATTCAGGGTGATGTCAGGAAGCACTTCTTCACAAAAAGGGTAGTAGAAATCTGAAACTCCTTTCACAAAAGACTGCTGAAGCTGGGGTTCAATTGAAAATTTCAAAACTGAGATTGATAGATTTTTGTTAGGCAAGGGTATAAAGAGTTATAGCATCAAGGCGGGTAGATGGAGTTAAGATACAGATCAGCCATGATCTAAGTGAATGGTGGAAGAGGTTCAAGGAGCTGAACAGCCTACCCCTGTTCCTAGTCACATTTACCCACTCTGTCCCCATATCCCTTCAACCCCCTTTCCTTTATTCATCCATCCAACCTTGAATAGTTTCTGCCTGATCAACTAACCCTGGAAGTAAATTCCACACCCACACAATTCTTCATGTAAAGAAGTTTTGCCTAGCCCCTGTTCTAAATCTCACAGTTAATCTCATATCTACAGCCAATTCTTGACCCCTCAACTATTGGAAACAGTTTGTTTCCAGCTACCCAGCCCCATCCTTTCATAATTTTAAACACCATCATATCATCCTGTAACTGCATTTGTAATGTCTAAAAGCTTGTAATGTCTGTAGCGCCACACTGTGGATGTGGACGTATTGTGTACTGCAACTACAGAGTTAATAATAAACAGAACCAGGCATGTTCCGGAGGCTTCCGACGAGAGCTACCTGCCATGTTAGAAGCTGTGTGTGCTGTGCTCTGTGAATATATCACATTTGCAATATAATCATACACATTTGACATCACTGGGTCACAGTTGGTTGCTCTACCAATCTCTTCAGCTGTAACTGGCAGTTCATCAATGTATGAAAAATAAAACACTTCTTCCCTATCGGGTGTAACTTGTGATGGGGAAGACAATCTAGACATTGCATCAGCATTACTGTGATGAGCTAAGCATCTGTATTCAATATCATATGTATATGCTGACAAAATCGAAGCCCATCTCTGCATTCGGGCTGCAGCTAATGTTGGAACTGGGGACTTTGGATGGAGGACTGCTGTCAGGGGCTTATGGTCTGTAACGATGGTAAACTTACAGCCATACAAGTATTTGTGAAACTTCTTGACCCCAAAAATTAATGCCAAAGCTTCCCTTTCAATTTGCGCATAATTACTCTCACTGGCACTGAGAATGCGTGAAGCAAAAGCAATTGGTTTCTGCTCCCCACTACTTAATACATGAGAGATTACTGCCCCAACTCCATAGGGAGGCATCACATGCTAGCTTAATCTTCTTAGATATGTCATAGTGAATTAACATGGTGCTCTCTACCAATTTGCTTTTACACTCCTTGAATGCATACCTCATTCTTTTGACCACTTCCAATGGACCTGTTTTTTCAATAGTTCATTCAGTGGATCTAATACTGTAGCCACATTTGGTAGGAACTTCCCAAATAGTTCAAAAGACCCAAGAATGAACAAAGTTCAGTGACATTCTTGGGAGTGGGTGCATTTCAGATTGCATCCAGTTTTCCCATAGTTGGATGTCAACCATCTTTGTCTACTCTGTACCCTAAGTACTCCACCGAGTTTTAAAATAACTCACACTTACGAGCAGACACTCGTAATCTGTGCTTCTCTAGCCGTTTGAGGACTTCATTCAATATGTTATAAATTTTCCTATTTGGTGCTGAAATTAGTATGTCATCCAAATAACATACTACCCCTTCAATACCTTGCAAAATTTGGTTCATCACCCCTTGGAATATGGCAGGGGTGGAAGACACTTCAAACGGTAGCCTATTAAATTGATACAGGCCTAGATGAGTATTTATAGTCAAACATGACTTGGACTCCTTATCTAGTTCAAGCTATAAGTAGACATTCGTAAGATCCAGTTGAGAAGATCTGACCACATGTCAGTGTTGTGAACAAATCTTCTATATTCAGCAATGTATTGGGGACATTACCCTCTAGAACCTGATTTACGGTTACTTTCTTCCAACAGACCTGCCTGCCATGTTAGAAGCTGTGTGTACTGTGCTCTGTGAATATATCACAGCATTGTTCAAATGAAGAGAGACAATTTTTCAAGTCTTTCTTCGTATCTGTTTTTCCTTACACCAAGCAGCATCCTTGTGAATCTGCACTGTACCCTCTCCAACGCCTCAATATCCATCATTTAGTGTGGAGCCCAACACTTCACACAGAAACAAAAGCAAAATGCTGGAAACCTGAAGTAAAAAAAGAAAATGCTGGAAATACTCAGCAGGTCAGGCAACATCTGTAGAGCGAGAAACCGAGTTAACGTTTCAGGTCGTTGTTCTAATGAATGATCATCGACCTGAAACGTTAACTCGGTTTCTGCACAGATGCTGTCTGATCTGCTGAGTACTTCCAGCACTTCCTGTTTCTATTCCAATACTGCACTCTAATTGAGGTCTTAATACGCTTTTATATAGGCTCAGCATTCCCCTTAGTTTATATATTCTAAACCACATAATGAAACCGAGTGTTTCATTTCTAATTTTTTTTTACATTATTGACCCGAGGTGCTGCCCTTTGAACCTCTTGTCCCCCAAATCGCTGCTCTCCCACAGCCCGGGCCTGCTCCCACTCACAGGCCGATCACTGCTACTCACGCAGTGATCTTCAGCGGCCCCTGCTCAACCCATTGCCCGCCTGCTCAATAAAGGCTCTGACTGAGAGACACTCTCACTTCGTAAACTGCGATAGGGCTTTTTGCCGGCCCTGGTTCCGGATAAGAGCGGGGACGGTTCCAAGGCGTCCAAGTCCGACAACGACATCTCAATGTCAGAGTCCGAGTCCGAATCCGAATCCGAGTCAGAGTCAGAGTCACAGAGCGGGCCGAAGCCCGGCTTCATGATTGACGGCCACTCTCGCGGCAGCACCAGCACCGACTCGTGCTCATTCTTCGACATCGCTGGGTAAAAGTGCCGCTCCCACCGAACCAGACGTAAAGCCAGTCGGACCCTGCCCCGCGAGTCAGGCCGCTCAGAGATTGAGATTCGACCAATCGGGATCCGGCCCCGCCCCCTGTCGCAGTGTTGCTGTGCCGAGTGTTGCTGCTGGGTTCCCATTGTCCCCTTCCCAGTGTCACGATACCCCATTGTGGCCATGCCCCAGTGCCCGCCCATGCCACAATGTCACGATACCCCATTGTGGCTATGTACCACTGTCACGATGCCCCAGTGTGGCCATGTACCACTGTCACGATACCCCATTGTGGCCATGTACCACTGTCACGATACCCCATTGTGGCCATGTACCACTGTCACGATACCCCATTGTGGCCATGTACCACTGTCACGATGCCCCAGTGTGGCCATGTACCACTGTCACGATACCCCATTGTGGCTATGTACCACTGTCACGATACCCCATTGTGGCCATGTATCACTGTCATCATGACCCAGTGTAGCCATGTACCACTGTCACGATACCCCATTGTGGCCATGTACCACTGTCACGATACCCCATTGTGGCCATGTACCACTGTCACGATACCCCATTCTGGCCATGTACCACTGTCACGATGCCCCAGTGTGGCCATGCCCCAGTGTCATGATTCCCTAGTGTGGCAATGCCCCAGTGTCACGCTACCCCATTGTGGCCATGCCCCAGTGTCACGATACTCCATTGTGGCCATGCCCCAGTGTCACGATACCCTAGTGTGGCAATGCCCCAGTGTCACGATGCCCCAGTGTCACGATACTCCAGTGTGGCCATGTCCAAGTGCCATGATGCCCAGTGTGGCTGTGCACCACTGTCATGATGCCTCAGTGTCACAATACCCCAGTGTCGCCATGTCCCAGTGTCACAATACCCCATTGTAACCATGCCCCAGTGTCACGATACCCTAGTGTGGCAATGCCCCAGTGTCACGATGTCCCAGTGTCGCCATGCCCGGTCGCCATGCCCCAGTGTCGCATGCACTGTGTTTTGAATGGGCTCCTTGGGTAAGGAGACCAAATTTCACCCTCTGCGACCATAGTGCACAATCTCTCTTCATCCTTTGCGACCTGTCTGCAGCCTTTGACACGGTTGATCACACCATCCTCCTGCAACTCCTCTCCTCTGTTGTCCAGTTGGGTAGGACTGTCATCAACTGCTTCCATTCCTATCTATCCAGCCGTAGCCAGAGGATCTTTTGGAATGGCTTCTCTTCCCGCTCCTGCACCATTACCTATGGAATCCCCCAAGGAGCTATCCATGGCCCCCTCCTATTTCTCATCTACATGCTGCCCCTCAGCAGCATCATCCAAAAACACATCACGTTCCACATGTACGCTGCAATACCTCACCACCACTTCTCAACCTCTCCCCTGTCTCTGTATTGTCAGACTGATTGTCTAACATCCAGTGCTGGATGAGCCAAATAAACATTGAGAAGTCCAAAGCCATTGTCATGGTCCCCACTGCAAAGTCCTTTCTCCACCAATTCCATACCTCTCCGTGACACTGATTCAGGCTGAACCAGACTGCTTGCAATCTCAGCATCCTAGTTGGTGCTGAGCTAAGCTTCCGACCCCATATCCTCTCCATCACCAAGACTGCCTACTTCCACTTCCATAACATCACCTGCGTCCGCTCTGTCTCAGGCTGAGGGAGGTGTGGTGTGGGCCAGGCCAGTTCAGTGTCTGTCTTTCTGCTACCAGACAGAAGGATGGACAGACAGGAGCAGAGCTCGTGATGGTGTTTGTCTGTTTGCAGGTACAAGGGGTCAGTGCAAAGGGATGGAAATGTATGTCTTCGCTCTTCAACAAGGATGATGGGTCAAATAGCCACCTTCTGTGCTATCCGATTCAATGAATCTGGACACAGTGGCTGCTCACGCAGTATTGACAGAGGCAAAAGAGCAGGTCCTTCATGTTGTCCAGGCTCAATCAATTCATGGTCGCGTGACACCAAGTTTGGGCAGGAGCTTCCCTCCAAAGGTAACTCCCGGCATCTTATCATAGAATAATACAGCATAGAGGAGGCCATTCGGCCCATCGTGCCTCTTTGAAAGAGCTATCTAATTAGTCCCATCCTTTGCTCTTTCCCCATAGCCCAGCAATTTTCTCCTTTTCAAGTATTTATCCAATTCCCTTTTGAAAGTTACTGTTGAATCTGCTTCCACCACCTTTTCCAGATCACAACAATTTGCTGCACAAAACAATTCTCATTGCTCTGTGATTATATTATCAATTATTTTAAATCTGTGTCCTCTGGTTACCAACCCTCCTGCCAGTGCAAAGTTCCACCTTATTTACTCTATCAAAACCCGTCTTAATTTATACAGGTATTCAGAACACAAGAGTCCGAGGATGCACCTTATCCCCATTTCATTATCAGTCGCTATGAATATTGTAGATTTCCCAATGGCCTCTCTTCCTGACAAATTAAGCAATTTAAAACAAGATTGATTTAAATGTTACACGTCACGGGAATCAGCCGGAGTCCAGGATTAACAACTCCTGGTTAGCGTTACAGTGAGTGTGGACAGTGCAACAGCTTCATTCATAATGAACTCAGGGTCACTCCCCAAAAAGTTGTCAACTTGCACCATACTCAAAATTCAAGAATTACGGACAAAACTGGATAAATAAAAGAACCAGGACAATGGCAGGTTCTATCCCAGGTCAGTGCTGATAGCTGATCTCAACTGGAGCAAGACCAGCAATGAACATAAGAAATAGGAACAGGAGTAGGCCATTTGGCCCCTCGAGATGGATGATGTGATCATGGGCTCAGCTCCACTTCCCTGCCCACTCCCCATAACCCTTTATTCCCTTATCACTCAAAAATCTGTCTCTATCTCTGCCTTAAATATATTCAATGACCCAGCCTCCACAGCTCTCTGGGGCAGAGAATTACATAGATTTACAACCCTCAGAGAAGAAATTCCTCCTCATCTCAGTTTTAAATGGGCGATGCCTTATTCTAAAACTATGCTTCCTAATTCTAGATTCCCCCATGAGTGGAAACATCTTCTCTGCATCTACTTGTCAAGCCCCCTCATCTTATATGTTTCGATAAGATCACCTCTCATTCTTTTGAATTCCACTGAATACAGGCACAACCTGCTCAACCTTTCTTCATAAGTCAACCTCTTCATCTCAAGAATCAACTGAGTGAACCTTCTCTGAATTGCCTCCAATGCAAGTATATCCCTCCTTAAATAAGGAGACTAAAACTGCACGCAGTACTCTAGGTGTGGCCTCACCCAAGACCGTCCCATCCTCTGTCGTTGAGCTACAGTATGCGGACGATGCTTGCGTCTGCGCACATTCAGAGTCAACATCCTCACTGAGGCTACAAAAACATGTGCCTTATACTAAACATCCGTAAGATAAGGGTCCTCCACCAACCTGACCCCGCCACACAGCACTGTCATCAAGATCCACGGCGAGGCCTGGACAACGTGGACCACTTTCCATACCTCAGGAGCCTATTATCAGCCAGGGCAGACATCAACAACGAGGTTCAATACCGCCATCAGTGCGGCAGCACAGCATTTGGCCGGCTGAGGAAAGAGTGTTCGAAGATCAGGCCCTCAAATCTGGCACTAAGCTTATGGTCTACAGGGCTGTAATGATACCCGCCCTCCTGTATGGCTCAGAGACATATACATTAGACACCTCAAATCGTTGGAGAAATACCACCAACGATGTCTCCTCAAGATCCTGCAAATCCCCTGGGAGGACAGACGCACCAATGTTAGTGTTCTTGATCAGGCCAACATCCCCAGCATTGAAGCACTGACCACACTCGATCAGCTCCGTTGGGTGGGCCACAATGTTCGCATGCCCGACACGAGACTCCCAAAGCAAGCGCTCTACTCGGAACTCCTACACGACAAGCGAGCCCCAGGTGGACAGAGGAAACATTTCAAGGACATCCTCAAAGTCTCCTTGATAAAGTGCAACATCCCCACTGACACCTGGGGGTCCCGGCCAAAGACCACCCTAAGTGGAGGAAGTGCATCCGGGAGGGCGCTGAGCACCTCGAGTCTCGTCACCGAGAGCATGCAGAAAGCAAGTGCAGGCAGCAGAAGGAACGTGCGGCAAACCAGACTCCCCACCCATCCTTTCCTTCAACGACTATCTGTCCCACCTGTGACAGAGACTGTAATTCCCATATTGGACTGTTTAATCACCTGAGAACTCACTTTTAGAGTGGAAGCAAGTCTTCCTCGATTTCGAGGGACTGCCTATGAAGATGATGATGTACAGTTGTAGCAGGACGCCTCTGCTTTTAGACTCAATCCCCCTTGCAATAAAGGCCAACATTCCATTTTCCTTCCTGATTACTTGCTGTACCTGCATACTAACCTTTTGTGTTTCATGCACAAGGGCACCAAGTCCCTCTGTACTGCAGCATTTTGTAATTTTTCTCCATTTAATTAATTTTGCTTTTATATTTTTTCTGCCATAGTGGATAACCTCACATTTTCCACATTATACTCCATATGCCAAATTTTTGCTCACTCACTTAACCTGTTTATATCCCTTTGCAGATTTTGTGCGTCCTCCTCACAACTTGCTTTTGCACCCATCTTTGTATCATCAGCAATCTTGGCTACATTACACTCAGTCCCTTCATTCAAATCATTAATATAGATTGTAAATAGTTGAAGCCCCAGCACCGATCCCTGTGGCACCCCACTAGTTACTGTTTGCCAACCGGAAAATGACCCATTTATCCCGATTCTCTGTTTTCTGTTAGTTAGCCAATCCTCTATCCATGCTAATCTATTACCCCCAATCACGTGAACTTTCATCTTGCGCAGTAACCTTTTATGTGGAACCTTATCGAATGCCTTCTGGAAATCCAAATACACCACATCCACTGGGCTCAGCTGAGCTGGCCTGGCCCTCAGCTGAGCCGGTCTGGTCCTGGACTAGGTTGGGATGGTCTGGGCCGGGCCGGGCCGCGCTGGGCTAGTCAGGTCCAGTCCTGGACTGGGCTTCTGGATACCATACTGATCAAAAAATAGAAAAGCAAATTATAATTTGAATTGAGAAAAATTGCAAGGTGCTGCAGTACAGAGGGACCTGGGGGTCCTTGTGCATGAAACACAAAAAGTTAAAATGCAGTAACAGCATGCAATCAGGAAGGCTAATGGAATGTTGGCCTTTATTGCAAGGGGGATGGAGTATAAAAGCAGAGAAGTCCTGCTACAACTGTACAGGGTATTGGTGAGGCCATACCTAGAGTACTGCGTACAGTTTTGGTTTCCGTATTTAAGGAAGGATATACTTGCAATGGAGGTTGTTCAGAGAAGGTTCACTAGGTTGATTCCGGAGATGAGGGGGTTGATTTATGAAGATAGAAGTTGAGTAGGTTGGGCCTATATCCATTGGAGTTCAGAAGAATGAGAAGTGATCTTATCGAAACATGCAAGATAATAAGAGGGCTCGACAAGGTAGATGCAGAAAGGATATTTCCACTCATAGGGGAAACTAAAACTAGGGGACATAGTCTCAGAATAAGGGGCCGCCCATTTAAAACTGAGTTGAGGAGGAGTTTCTTCTCTCAGAGGGCTCTAATTTTATGGAATTCTCTGCCCCAGATAGCTGTGGAGGCTGGGTCATTGAATTTATTTAAGGCGGAGATAGACAGATTTTTGAGCGAAAAGAGAATAAAGGGTTATGGGGAGCGGGCAGGGAAGTGGAGCTTAGTCCATGATCAGATCAGCCATGATCTTATTAAATAGCGGAGCAGGCTCGAGAGGCCAGGTGGCCTACTCCTGCTCCTATTTCTTATGTTCTTATCACAACCATGATTCAATACTCGATTGATCTCGCAACAAAACTAATTTTAAGAATTATAAATCATTTAAACCGCGAAGGACTTTTCAAAAATAACCAGCCGTGTGCAAATGTTTGATGGAAATTCATTTTAAATGGAATTGTAAGATTTGGTTAATTTAAAATATGTCAAAATGAAACCCAAGAGCCCGGCCCCGAGAAGAAACTGACGGGGTTCTGGGACACCTTCGCCACCAAGTGGAACCAGACCTCCGAGGCCAACAGGAGCAGCAAGGGTGCAGGCGCGGGCGCAGGCGCAGGAGAGGGCGAGGCCCCCAGTGCCACACACAGCGAGGGTGGTGGGGCGGAGAACATGCCCAGTTCCGGCGAGTATACCAACCTGGAGGAGCCCAGCGACCCCGGCTTCAAGTGGAACTTTGTAACCAGCAAGTTGGCGGAACTGAAAAATAAAAGTATGCAAAAAACCAACTAGACACACACACAGGATGCTAAGGCTCGAGCAAACAGACACCAACCACCAGCCGAGGGATGTGTAACAAGAACAACATTAACGAGCCAAAAGTTTCATTAGATAAAGATGTTGGTGTAAGATAACAGAGGGCTGTGTGAGTAAAACCTGGGAGCTGCTGTTTGAGATGTCAGTAGATTAAAGCTGAACATGTTTGTTCCTATTCCATTCTCCGCTCTTTAAATCAAGGAATAACCTCACTGGGGGTGACACAGCATTGTCACACACATACTGTAAAACTATCTAGGCTGACATCACAGGCTGCCGTTTTCAACTTTTTGTGTAGAATAGTTATTGGGGCGAGTTTTAGACACACAAAGGCTGACAACACGCCCGCCCCTGTCCTTCACCCGCAACCATTCTCATTCAAGCTCCTCCCACCCGGCCCCACAAAAATCAGTTTTAAAACTTACCTGCAATGTTTGTGGCGAGGTCCCTTTAAGGACTGCAGGCTCCGCCCACTGGTTTCTGTGCGCTGCGTCCGGTCCCATATTGGGCACAGGTCCCCAATTCAAATAATGTAATAAATTTCCCACCTGTGGAAAGGTACTGGACTGTGGGCTGGGGGCAACAACATCAACTTGCATTTATATAGCGCCTTTAACATAGTAAACCATCCCAAGGCGCTTTAGAGGAGTGATTATCAAACAAATTTGACACCGAATCACAGGTATTAGGACTGGTGATCATAAGCTTGGTCAGAAAGGTAGGTTTTAAGGAGTGTCTTAAAAGAGGAGAGGTACAGAGGCAGAGAGCTTTAGGGAGGGAATTCCAGACCTTGGGGCCGAGGCGGCTGAAGATATGGCCAGCAATAGTGGAGTGATTAAAATCGGCGAAGAGCGAAAGTCAAGGCTTAGAGGAGCGCTGAGATCTCGGAAGGTTGTAGGGCTGGATATGGTTAAAGAGATAGGATAAAGTCAGGTGGTCTCGAGGTGGGTGGGCAGTGGGACTTGGCTAGGGTTAGGTTGGTCTCGAGGTGGGTGGGCAGTGGGACTGCACAAACAGATGAAGCCACCTAACTCATTGCTGGCCAAGTAACCTTTTAAGTCCTACGCTCGGAGCATATATCAGGATTTGGCTCAGTGCCATTTAATCACAAGTCTGATTGATGGATAAAATATTTACAAATTTCAGCAGTAAACAGTCCAATGCCCACTTTTCTGGCACACCGATACTTTTACTAAATTAGCGACAATGGGAATTTTAACCTGTAGATTGCCTTATTTGAGTGAAATACGTGGGACAGACCAGTCCCAGGGATCAGTCTGAGGGGCGATAGAGCAAGGTGTGGTACCAAACCCAGCACATACGGACAGAAAGACTTACATTCATATAGCGCTTTTCATGACCACCAGATGTCTCAAAGTCAATGAAGTACTTTTGGAGTGCAGTCACTGTTATAATGTGGGAAACACGGCAGCCAATTTACGCACAGCAACTCCCGCAAACAGCAATGTGATGATGACCAGATAAACTGGTTTTGTTATGTTGATTGAGGGATAAATATTGGCCAAGACACCGGAGATAACTCCCCTGCTCTTTTTCGAAACAGTGCCATGTGATCTTATATGTTCACCTGAGAGAGCAGACGGAACCTCGGCTTAACGTCTCGTCTGAAATACGGCATCACCAGCAGTGCGGCACTCCCTCAGTACTGCACTGCACTGTCAGCCTAGATTTATGTGCTCAAGTCCCTGGAGTGGGATTTGAACCTAGAAACTTCTGACTCAGAGGTCAAGTGTGCTACCCACGCATCTTTTGTTTCTTAACTTGCCCCATTACCATCTCCTTTAGCCTCTGTACCATTATCCCTTTTGTTTCTTAATCTCTTCTGCTTTCCACCCTATCACAGACCTTCCCTTTCGTTCTTTTCTCACCTCCCCCTTTGCTTGCCCCTACACCTGCTTGCAAAGCTGTTACATCTCTAACTTTTTCCAGTTCTGACAAAGGGTCATCGATCTGAAACGTTAACTCTGTTTCTCTCTCCACAGATGCTGCCTGACCTGCTGAATATTTCCAGCATTTTCTGTTTTTATTTCAGATTTCCAGCATCCGCAGTATTTTGCTTTTGTGTAGTCTGTTTTTGTGCTGTAAATATTATGTGAAAGGATCTTGGCGTAGCCTGGAGACAAACGGGACCAGATCGAGGGCCGCCTACCGTGGATTCAGCTGTTCCCCAACTGCACAGCACGTCCCAGAGTTCAACATGGAACAGGAGCTGAAGGGCAGGACCCAACAGCGACCGGACATCACACAGGGGCAAGGAATACAGCTCCCTCCCCGCAGAGGAATATTGACACCCCATAATACAGGTCTCCAGCTCAGCGCATCTTCCTCATGGTTGTACCTGTCCTCAGGCTCTCCGCTCACATTATGCCAGACACCCAGTTCTATAATGTGCTCCAGGGTTCTGGTCTCTGAACCTGAAATCAGGGAGAAATCTCCCAAAGTGTGATTCAAATCCAGAGTCTCTAGTTCTGTGATTGCAGCCCTGAAGCTTCAATTACAATTAACACACAGGCTCCAAAAAGGCCCAATATTAAAAGCAAACTTGATTTTTTACAAAACAATCCTTTGGTGAAACACCTATTGACAAGAAACTGCGAGACAACACTGCGTGACTTAATATACAGACATCCTCGATATCCAGTTCTATTTAATAGAGGGACACCGAATGTCATCGCAGTAGTTCCCTGCTGCGACCATCCCATTCAACAGTCAGCAGTTGGAGAATCAATGTTCCTGCTGATTTTTTTTGGATGCGCGGCCCCTTTAACTGCGTGGCGCATTCAAATTTCCGCTCGTGTGCGTTTTTTCCATTGTGAAGCTGCTGAGCGGCCTGCGCGGGAACTCCAGAGCTGCGTGGCCGCCCACGGTCTGTGATAGGGTGGAGGGCAGGAGGGATTAAATGACATAAGGGGTGATGGTGTGAGACAAAAGGGGACAATAAAGAATCAAAAGATGGGTCGCGAGGAGGTGTAAATGGTTGCAGTAGAACCACTACTAGCAGCTGCTGCCTGAGAATATGGGAGCAGTAGTTATGATCTGAAGTTGTTCAACTCAATGTTGAGTCTAGAAGACTGCAAAGTGCCTAAACGAAAGATGAGGTGCTGGTCCTTGAGCTGCATTGGCACAGTGTAGGAGGTCAAAGACAAAGGTCAGAGTGGGATTGGAGAATTAAAATGGCAGCAACTGGGAGCTAAGGGTCAGGTTTGCAGATCTGCATCTGGTTTCGCCAACGTAGGAGAGACGGCATTGTGAGTATACTAAATTGAGAAAAATGCAAGTAATTTGCTGTTTCACCTGGAGGGTGTGTTTGGGGCTCTGGATGGTGGGAAGGGAGGAGGTGAAAGGGCAGGTGTTGCTTCTCCTGCGCTTGAATGGCAAGGTGCCGTGGGAAGGGGAGGAATGATGGAAGAGTGGATCAGTGTGACAGGGAAGGAAGGGTCCCTTCGGAATGCTGAAAGGGGAGGGGAAGTGAAGATATGTTTGGTGGTGACATCGTGATGGAGTGGTGGAAATGGTAACGGATGATCTGTTGAATGTGGAGGGTGGTGAGCAGGAAGGCGAGGACAAGTGGGACCCTATCGTGGATCTGGGAGGGAAAGTGGTGAGGGCGCAATGATGGGGAATAGAACGGTCCACTCTTCCATCACTTGAGCAGTGAGAGATCCTATCCCATTGAATAGCCTATCGCACTGAATGAGGTGCAATGGTCTATCTCGCCAAGTCCCTGCTGAGCATGGATGGAGGGATAACTGGTTCCATTTATTAGAGGGGAAATCCCTTGTCCCACTGAGAGGTAGCCTAATCCACGGATTGAGGTGGGGGGGGGTGTATAGCTTATGTATTGAGTCGGGTTGAGTTGGCGAATGGTTTGTGTTGTTAAGTGGGGAAGTGGAATTGATAGCTCTGATTTTTCCCGTCTCAAAGTGGGTTGCCCTTTTCCATTGAACAAATGGAGAGAACAGTCTATCCCTTTGAGCAGAGGAGGATTTTGGCCTATCCCAGTGAATAGAGGGCTGTCTGTCTCATTGAGTGATGGGGAAATGGCCTGTGTTGCAGATTGGAGGGAAATCTATCCATTGAGTGATTTGGGATCAATCTCATTGAGTAGAGAGGGGAATGGTCAGGTCTGTCTCACTGATTGAAGGACATATGGCAGTGGGACAGTGGTAAATGCCGTTGACTGCAGAGGGAACAGCCTCTTCCATTAAATTAATATATATTTGTAAAGTTGCCAGGTTTGCTTCCTGCTTTGTAGATTATCTCATTACCCTAGAAAGGGCAAAATACCACAAGACAGATGACGCCCGTCTGTAATGATGTCTCCACCGTTCTCCTCTATTCATATCAGAAGACGATAAACCTTTCATCAACAGGCCACACAATTTCAGGACTGTGCTAAACCAAGGATGGTTACACTAAGAATCAGGAACTCCAACTCCCAATAAACATTGGAACTTTCTTTGATTAAAGCTGATTTAGTATAAAGTTATAAAAATGTTCAAAAATAGATCTGTTTACAAATTGAATTCAGAAGTATTATACTGTGATAACTTTGGTGTTGAAAAGCATCTCAAGGTGCTTCACAGAAGTACAATCAAAACATGGATGTTGAACTAAAGGGGACAATAGATGGGGTGACCAAAAGCCTGGTCAAAAAGATGGGTTTTAAAGAGGGTCTGAAAGGAGAAAGGGGGAAATTGTGGGGCCGGGGGTGGGGGGGGGAGAAGGCAAAGGGAGAGGTTTGCACAGAGGCCAAAGTCAGAGGAACTGAGAGTCAGGAGGGAGTAGTAGGACGTTACAGAGATAGGGAGGGGCAAGGCCAGGGAGGGATTTAAACACAAGGATGAGAATTTTAAATGAGGCATTGGGGAATTGGAAGCCAGCAAAGGTCAGCAACGAATGTCAGAGAGGATGGGATGCTGGGCAAGCAGGACTTGGTACGGGACAGGATATGGGATACGGGACAGGATATGGGCAGCAGAGTTTTGGATGGGCTGAATTTAAATAAGTGCATTGAAATAGTCAAATCTGGAGGTGACAAAGGCAGGGATGAGGGTTTCATCAGCAGATGAGCTGAGGCAGGGGCGGAGACGGGCGATGTTCCCGAGGTGGGAGTAGGCGGTCTTTGTGATTTAGAAGATATGGAGTTGGAAGCTCAGCTCTGTGCCAAATAAGATGCCAATGCTGGATGTCGTCAGCCAGGAGAGGAATGGAATCGGTGACAAGGGTATGAAGCTTTTGGTCAGGACCACAGACTATGCTGGAGAAAATTGCACCTCATGCAATTTCAGACAAGCAGTCTGCTAACACAGAGGCAGTGCAGCGACCGAGAGGTGGTGGAGAGATGGAGTTGGGTACAAGCAGAGGTAATGGTGTGGGGCGGGAAGGAAAATCATTGCTGGGGAAGATCTGGCTGCGATTGGATAGGCAAGTGTAGAATCAAATGGGGCCAGCCCTACTGTGTTGGACAACGGTAGAGAGACATTGGAGGAGGATGGTTTGGACAACCACGTCAAAGGGTGCAGAGAGGTTGACGGGAATGAAGGATAACGTATCATGGTCACAATAACAGAAGGTGTCATCTATGTCTTTGGTTAGCACTATTTCAGTGCTGTGGCAGGGGCAGAAACCCAATTGGAGAGATTCAAAGAAGCAGGTGCGGGAGGGACTGCGATGGATTTGGGAGACGATAAAGTTGTATTCGATAACGCTCCTGTGAAGTGCCTTGAGATGTTTTATCGCATTAAAGGCGCTATATATATGCAAGTTGTTGTTGTGCCAGCTCCATACTGGAACTATGCACTGTAATCCCGTTTCCCCACTCTTTCACCGTATCCTCTAATATTTTTGTCCAAGTCTTTATCTAATTGCTTTAGATGTTGCAAATGACTTTCAACAGCATGTTGTAGCAATGGGTTCCATATTCTTATAACCCACGTCCATTTGTGAAAAGGATTCTTCTGAATTATTGACATCCACTCATTTCGTGCCTTAAACCTTCTCCCCACCAGTCCTGATACGAGCAGACCTTTTCTCCAGCCAGTCAAATATGACAGGATTTTCTTCAGTTTCCACGCAAAGATTGTAACAAGAATACCAGGCCTGTCTGAGACATCTGAGCTGTGATTTAGAGAGTTTATACATCTATGGCTTAGAGCTGTGTAACTCGATATGGGATCAGTCCATACATGTGCAAAGGGTAAAATTCTTTATAAAATCAAACAGGACCTGCTGATGTCTGGAGCTAAGTGTTCCAGCACCCTGCTGCTACCTGGAGTGAAGTGTTCAAGCACAATCTTTTGCTATCAGGAGTGGATTGTTGTAGCACCTTGGTGCTGTCTGGAGCGAAGTGTTCCAGCACTTGGCTGAGATCTGGAGCAGTGAGGAGCACTGTCTACTGCTATCTGGAGCAGGCGAGATGGAACTTTGTGTTGTTCGTTCAGTGCAATTTTATGGAATTTGCACTCTGATAGACCAGTCACACTGCCGTTTTTGTTAATAAGTGATTCCAACTTCTAATTAACACACACTGTAATTCGCGTATCAAATTACCCAAAGTATATCAATTCAAGTCTATTTTTCCCCTTTGAAAGACCATATAAACAAAACCACGAGAAGCTGCTTTGTTTGGGTTTAGCTGCAACCTTTTGCAAAGCTGTGATTAAAAAGTTCCTAGGCAATTAGCAAATGATCCCCAAGGTTGGGTAACTTCACTGTATAGAATAACACATGAAAAATGAACACTTGCCAGAGATCCGGGTGCCTGTTCCCTGACAATAGGCAGCACCTAAGGGAGAGGAGGATTCGAGAGGTTAACCCCAGGCTTGGTATGTTCTGAGCTGCACAGCTTTATTTTGCTGCTCCTCTTTTCTCCAGCTCTGACACTAAATCCCAATGGTAGTTGTGAAGAAGGTCATGACAATAATCCATTGCTTTATCCCCTTTCTTGATCACACAAGTCATTAACTCCCTTACTTTTTCCTCAATTATGCTGCGGTCCAGTACTTTGGACACATTGTATTGATTAATGAAACCTTTCACTTTCAAGCCGTTTAAGATCGAGTCAATCTCTGTCAGTCTCTCAATCAGCTCTGCTTCATGTTTCTGGATGAAGTGTGGTGACCTCATCACTGGAGATACTGTAAAAGATAACAAACTAAATTGTAGGCACCCAAATGTTAAACATTCAAATCTCCACAATTTGCCTACAGACTAAAATTCTTTAACTGCTCCATTTGAGAATGAGCTTACATTCTGTCAGTATTCCAGTCCAGCCCCTGTGTTGCTGTTGGATAATCACTCCAATTTTGAAGAGACAGGGAAAACACCACGCCCCTCAGACCAATAGTTGTAACTACAGCATAGAATGTACAGCTCAGAAACAGGCCATTCGGCCCAACAGGTCCATGCTGGTGTTTATGTTCCACACGAGTCTCCTCCCATCCCTCATCATCAAACCCCATCAACATATCCTGCTGTTCCTTTCTCCCTCATGTCCATATCTAGCTTCCTTCTGCATGTTCCTCAGTGCCTCTATATCCATTTTATAATATGGGATCAGTACTGTGCACAGTACTCCAAGGGTGCTTGAATCAGCGTTCTGTGCAATTTTAACATAACTTTTCTGTTTTTCAATTCTATCCCTCTCAAAATGTTTTCTTTGATTTTTTTTTTATGGCCTTATTAACCTATGTCGCTGCTTTCAGTCATTTTTATCTGTACCCCTAGATCCCTTTGCTCCTCGACCCCATTTTGACACTTATTTTCCAAGGAGTATGTGGCCTCCTTATTCTCCCTACCTAAATGCATCACCTCACACTTATTTATATTTATATATATCCTGCTGTTCCTTTCTCCCTCATGTCCATATCTAGCTTCCCCTTAAATGCATCTACGATAATCACCTCAACTACTCCTTGTGATGGCGAGTTCCATATCCTAACCACTCTCTGGGTAAAGAAGTTTCTCCTGAATTAGCTATTGGATTTATTAGTGACTATCTTATATTTATGGCCCCTAGTTCTTGTCTCTCCACAAGTGGCAACATCTTCTCTACATCTACCCTATCAAATCCTTTCATAAGCTTAAAGCTCTATCAGGTCACCCCTCAGCCTTCCCTTTTCTTGAGAAAAGAGCCCGCGCTTGTTCAATCTTTCCTGATGGGTACAACCGCTCAATTCTGGTATTGTCCTTCTGCACGTTCTACAGTGTCTCTAAATCCATTTTGTAATATAGGATCTGTACTGCGCACAGTACTCCAAGTGTGGTTGTATCAGGGTTCGGTACATGTTTAATATAACTTCTGTTTTTCAATTCTATGCCTCTAGAAATACATGGTTTGATTTCTTTTTAATGACCTTATTAACCTGTGTCACTGCTTTCAGTGATTTTTATCTGTATCCCTAGATCCCTTTGCTCCTCGACCCCATTTTGACTCTTATTTTCCAAGGAGTATGTGGGCTCCTTATTCTTCCTACCTAAATGCATCACCTCACACTTATTTATATTGAAATGTATTTGCCATTTAAATGCCCATTCTGCAAGTTTATTAATGTCTCCATTGTATTTGCTCTGACGATGCCAGCTTCCATACCAGTGCTTCTGATACGTCTTCCCTTTTCCTCAACCGAGGATTCCCCTCCACTGTGGTCGACAGGGCCCTCGACCATGTCTGGCCGTTTTCCCGGATTTCTGCTCTCACTCTTACCCCTCCCTCCCAGAACCACGATAGGGTTCCCCTTGTCCTCACCTTCCACCCCCACTAGCCTCCACATTCAACAGATCATCCTGCGCCTATATGCACGAGTGTGTACTCGCACCATTCGCCTTCGTTTTCTGAATGGGCCTAGTGTGAGCATGTACAATTCCCCCTTCATCATTCACACTGGCAATGTCCTGATAGGATCATCACAATTCCTCTTCAAATATAAAAACTGGAATCAAAAAGCAAGAGCTTTTGAGTATAAAACGGTTGATGATCAGGCTGCTAATGACCTCACTGCTGAAGAGGTGAGCGACTGTCCAGACTGACCCGGAAGCACCCAGATTCCATCCCTAGTCTCGCCTTATGGATCTCAACCATATTGTTACTATATAAATGGCCTCAGCATTCCCGGACAAGGTTCCAGGTCCTCATCATTGCTCAGTGACCACAACTGGATGGGCACATTGTTAAATTTACAGCACTGTTGGTGGCCATTCAGCCTATCGCATGTGCCAGGGCAAGGCCTTGAACTGGAGGTGAGAATTCCAAACCCATTTTCATGTATCTTTTTAGAATCTTCCTTTTCAAACTCTTACTCAATTACCTTTTAAATAACGGTATTGTCTCTGCCTCCATGGCCATATGTGATCCACATCCCTTATTCTAATAACCCTCTGTGTGAATAGCATTTCTTCTGACTTCTCCCTTTGACCTTTTAGTGCCTCTGTTACTGATGGAAACAATTTATATTTACCTTCTCAAAACTCTTCAGAAGTTTGAAATCATCTTTTAGATCCCTCTTATGCTTCTCTGTCTCTGTGAAAAAAGATCCAAATTTTTGATGCTTTGTTGAGAACTAAAACCTCTCATTTCTGGTATAATTCTAGTAATTCACTATCTTCTTTCCATGGTTCGAATAGCCTTTCCTATTAACCAGGGTGAGCCCTGTTTGTTCCATGTGAGCTTTGTTCTGTCTGGAGTCGGCAGTCAGAATGGCTCGAATTGCATTTTGCAATGTAACTGATTACGTTGGCAAGGAGGATCTAATTATACATTCCAAACAAACTGCTGGGTGTGTCTTGTCCTCCAAGGGGACCAATCAGAGCTATAAATGTAGCACATAAACATGTCTAGTAATCACAGTGGAGAAAGAATGCGAGAGGGGGCGAGGGGGCGAGGGGGGCAGGCCGGGGCGAGAGGGTGGACGGAGGCAGGCTGGGGCGAGGGGGGGGCCGGGGCGAGAGAAGAGGGGGGCCGGGGCGAGAGAGCGGGGTCGGCGGGCGAGAGAGGCGGGAGGCCCGGGGTGAGAGAAGAGGGGGGCTGGGGAGAGAGTGTGGGTGGGGCCGGGGCGAGAGAAGAGGGGGCCGCGGCGAGAAAGGCGGGAGGCCCGCGGTGAGAGACGAGGGGGGCTAGGTAGAGAGTGTGGGGGGGGCCGGGGCGAGAGAAGAGGGGGCCGCGGCGAGAGAGGCGGGAGGCCCGGGGTGAGAGAAGAGGGGGGGCCGGGGCGAGAGAAGAAGGAGCCGGGGTGAGAGTGGGGGGGGGAGCCGGGGTGAGAGTGGGGGGGGGGGCCGGGGCGAGAGAGGCAGGCGGCCCGGGGCGAGAGAGGTGGGGGGCCCGGGGCGAGAGAAGAGGGGGGCCAGGGCGAGAGAGTGGGGTGGGGGGGCGGGCGAGAGAGGCGGGAGGCCCGGGGTGAGAGAAGAGGGGGGCTGAGGAGAGAGTGTGGGGGGGCCGGGGAGAGAGAGTGGGGGGGGCAGGGACGAGAGAAGAGGGGGCCGCGGCGAGAGAGGCGGGAGGCCCGGGGTGAGAGAAGAGGGGGGCCGGGGCGAGAGAAGAAGGGGCCGGGGTGAGAGTGGGGGGGGGGGGCCGGGGCGAGAGAGGCAGGCGGCCCGGGGCGAGAGAGGTGGGGGGCCCGGGGCGAGAGAAGAGGGGGGCCGGGGCGAGAGAGTGGGGTGGGGGGGCGGGCGAGAGAGGCGGGAGGCCCGGGGTGAGAGAAGAGGGGGGCTGAGGAGAGAGTGTGGGGGGGCCGGGGAGAGAGAGTGGGGGGGGCAGGGACGAGAGAAGAGGGGGCCGCGGCGAGAGAGGCGGGAGGCCCGGGGTGAGAGAAGAGGGGGGCCGGGGCGAGAGAAGAAGGGGCCGGGGTGAGAGTGGGGGGGGCCGGGGTGAGAGTGGAGGGCCGGGGCGAGAGAGGCAGGCGGCCCGGGGCGAGAGAGGTGGGGGGCCCGGGGCGAGAGAAGAGGGGGGCCGGGGCGAGAGAGTGGGGTGGGGGGCGGGCGAGAGAGGCGGGAGGCCCGGGGTGAGAGAAGAGGGGGGCTGGGGAGAGAGTGTGCGGGGGCCGGGGAGAGAGAGTGGGGGGGGCCGAGGCGAGAAAAGAGGGGGCCGCGGCGAGAGAGGCGGGAGGCCCGGGGTGAGAGAAGAGAGGGGCCGGGGCGAGAGAAGACGGGGCCGGGGTGAGAGTGGGGGGGGCCGGGGTGAGAGTGGAGGGCCGGGGCGAGAGAGGCAGGCGGCCCGGGGCGAGAGAGGTGGGGGGGCGAGAGGGGGAGAGCAGAGACAGCGAGCGGGGGCGAGGATGAGGATGGGCGAGCGCCGGAGGGGGCGAGGGCACTTAGAGACAGCGAGAGAGAGCGAGTGCATGGGTGAGGGCGAGAGAGAACAAGTGGACAAGCGAGCACGAGAGAGCAAGCACGTGGGCGAGAGCGCAAGCGTGCGGCCAAGAGAGAGCGAGTACGCGAGCGATCAGAGAGCGAACCCAAGAAAGGGCGAGTGCGAGAAAGAGAATGGCCCTGAAATTCTGGCCTCCCTGGGACCGTACGGAATGTGTACAGATCCTGGAAGACATCGCAAGAGCCGGTTTTCGGAGCGCAATGCGCATGCACCGAAAACCGACTTTTCCAATCTGTCAAGTTTCTGGCTTGACAGATTGCATGCATCCCGGGGAGAAGGATATTCGCACAGCAGGGATTGGGCTATTTGCCCGTCTCTTGCCCAGCGAATGTCCTTAAAACTCTTGCGCCTGGTAAAAGCAGGCTCATAGCTTACTTTTACCAGCGTCAGAGTTTTAAAACATATCAAAATAAAACTTAAAAATACATATTTATGTTAAAAACCCTGCCCACTCAGGTAATTTTATTTTAAACCATAATTAAAACTTTTTCATAAAAAATCGGCAAATATTTTTTTTTCAAAAACATTTCTATCAACTTTAATTTCTATAATGTATTTATGTGAGGTGTTTTAAAAAAAAATGTATGTAGTGTTTGGGTCTGTATCTCATACGAAACTCCTATTACTATGAATGAGGAAATATTTTTCCGTGATTGGGTGTCCAGGCCCACGCGACTCCTACAGATGTCCCAACGTGAACGCACTCCGTTGCGCAAGAAGAGGAGGCCTCGAGTCCGGAATCTCTGATGAGCATTCGAGCAAAAGGTAAGTGCGCATCTGTTCTCCTATATTTGGCTGAACGCCCGCGGGAAGCAGAAACAGGGATTTCAGGTCCATTAGCTTGATATCCTGCAATGACAATGGACAAAATGATACAGACACAAAGGAAATTTGCTTTTGAGAGGAATCTCACTGAAATTGGCAAAATATATTTTTACTGAAAGAGTTTTATTTAGTAACCTGGTCTCCCTCGATGAGGGTGTCGTAAATCTGTTATCCCAGCACCGGGTGCAAGCAAATTGCGTGAAAACAAGAACATATTTAGTTAATGTTTTTTTGCTAAATACGCAGTTTAGTTTTATGATTATGAGGGATATTTTCACATTCTGGGTAGATTTTAACATGGAAACAAAGAAAATCCACTCTCCTACACTGTACTCGTCCTCACACATCTGATTCCAAGTCAGGAAATACCTTCTGCTGCTAATATTTTTAGTACAATAGTTCTATTTTTTTAGTAAATCGTAATCATCTCTTATTCAGTTTCTAATAAGAGTTGCTGTCACCATGGCTTGTTAGTTAGAAAATGCTAATTAGGTAATTCGTTCACTAATCAATTGGATATTTTCCAACTTGGCCCCTTCTCCTTTCTGACAACAGTCTGCCAACACTCACCGTCGAGGCTCATACAAAAGCAACAACCACAAGACAAGATCTGGGAGTGAAAACCGTATCTCATCAAGAAGCCATTACCTTCTAGGAGGGGATAAAAAAAACTGGAGGAAAGCAAAATGTTATCTGCAGCTAACAACTGAAGCAAATAATCGACAATGTTGGGAAAATCAGAAGTGAAGCTATCCAGGAAGATTTTGGTTCATTCCCACGTGGGAAACCCACGTGATACGTGGAGTTGGGGAAAGAGAAGGAAGTTAACTTGACAATCGACTATGATAAACTCTCCAGGGACACAAAACTCAACTCCCACTTGCTTGAGACTGACTCAATAATCAAAACCCATTAATTTATCCAATAAAAGCTCACGAAGTAACTTATACTTCTCTCATCAACGAGTTGTTTGAGTCAATACCGTGAGCTTCCAGAATGATATCTCCTTCCTTTTGAAGGATGCTTTGTAAACTCAAGTCTCCATCAATTAGAAGTGGTGAATCTTCAAAAATAAAGTAGGTGTATATGATAAACAGCGGTTCTTTGTAATGGCCGATAATAATAACTTTATGCTCACATTCTCAGGGTGGTTTAGATAACAGATTATAGTGTTTTTCACTCACCACTTTGCTTGTGTGTGAGAATAAAGTTTCAATCAGGAATCACCTTCTCCACAGCTTCACGGATCTCACTGTAGGTGATCTCATTGTGAACTCTTGTGACACAACGTTTCATTTCATTTGCTCTGATGTACAAGTACTCTATCATAGAACAACACAAATTACAAAGTTATAAGAGTTAAATCTTTCAAAGTGAGGGGACAAATTTATGAAGCTGTAAAAATGTGCGTGGAAGCCTAGGTTTTATAAATAGGGTATAGAAGCAAAGAGGTAAAGCTTTGACTGTATAAGTCATTGGTTAGACTGCAGTTGGAATATCCTGTCCAGTTTTGGGCATCTTACTTTAGAAAGGATGTCAAGACTATGGAGAGTGTGCAGAAGAGATTCACTAAGGGCCGAATGGCCTACTCCTGCACCTATTTTCTGAAGTGCCTTTAAACTGTGTGTCTGTATCTGATTGTCCAGGTAATGAAAATGTGTCAAAGGCTTATGTGAGGTCAAAGAAGGTAATGTACAAGGGTTGGTGCACTTCCCTGCATTTCCCATGTATCTGTCGCCCGGTGAAGATCATGTCCATTGTGCCCCTTAGTGGGCGGAATCCGCATCGTCAACCGTGAGGGTTTATGGAGCGTCCTCCTCAGATTCGGCTTCCCTCAAAGGTTTGTCACCATCCTCTGCCTGCTCCACGATGACATGCAGGCCATGATCCTGACCAACGGATCCACCACAGACCCATTCCACATTCGGACCGGGGTCAAGCAGGGCTGCATCATCGCACCAACGCTCTTCTCGATCTTCCTTGCTCTAATACTCCATCTCACCCTCAGCAAGCTCCCCGGTGGAGTGGAGCTAAATTACAGGACAAACGGGAATCTGTTCAACCTCGGCCGCCTCAAGGCCATATCCAAGGTCGTCTTAAGCTCTGTCACCAAATTACAGTACGCTTGCGTCTGCGCACACTCGGAGACCAAATTCCAAGCCATCGTCAACACCTTCACCGAGGCATATGAGAGCATGGGCCTTACACTAAACATCCGTAAGACAAAGATCCTCTACCAACCTACCCCTGCCACACAGCACTGTCCCCCTCGGTTATCAAAATCCATGACGAGGCCTTGGACAATATGGACCATTTTCCATACCTCAGGAGCCTGTCATCAAGGGCACACATCGACGACGAGGTCCAACATTGCCTTCGGTCACCTGAGGAAGAGAGTGTTTGAAGACCAGGACCTCAAACCCGGCACCAAGCTCATGTTCTGCAGAGCAGTAGTGATACCCGCCTCCTATATGGCTCAGAGACATGGACTATGTACAGCAGGCACCTCAAAACACTGGAGAAGTACGACCAACATTGCCTCCGCAAGATCCTGTAAATCCATTGGCAGGATAGGCGCACCAACATCGGTGTTCTCGCTCAGGCCAATAGCCCCAGCATTGAAGCATTGACCACACTCGACCAGCTCCACTGAACAGGCCACATCGTCCGCAGGCCTGACATGAGACTCCCAAAACAAGTGCTCTACTCGGAGCTCCGACACGGCAAGTGAGCCCCAGGTAGGCAGAGGGAACGCCTCAAGGACAGCCTCAAAGCCTCCTTGAAAAAGTGAAACATCCCCATTGACACCTGGGAATCCCTGGCCCAAGACCGCCCAAAGTGGAGGAAAAGCATCTGAGAAAGCACTGAACAGCTCGAGTCTCTTCGCCGAGAGTAAGCTGAAGCCAAGCGTCGACAGCGGAAGGAGTGCGCGGCAACTGTACAGGAACAGAAACTGCTTCCACTCCATTAATGTGCAGCTCGTGTGTGACAACATGCATCACATCATGTCAGTTGATGCAAGATATTTTGGGAGAACCCATGATGCGTTCATCCTATGCGGGAGCATTGTATCTGCCATGTTTCAGCAGCAGCCAGAAGGGCAGAGCTGGCTACTGGGAGACAAAGGGTACGGTCTCCCCACCTGGCTCATGACGCCCCTACGCGTAACCCGGATGAAAGCTGACTGGGAATACAACATGTTGCCCATTGCAACGCGCAGCATAATAGAGAAGACCATTGGCATCTTGAAACAGCGTTTCCGATGCCTGGACCATTCCGGAGGCTACTTGCTATACTTACCCTGAGATTGTCAGTCAGTTCACTGTTGTTTGCTGCATGCTGCATAACTTAGCAATCATGATGCAGCAGCAGATAGTAGTAGAAGACCCACCTGAAGTGAGAGTGGCTGATGATGATGAGGAAGATGCAGATGATGAGGAGGAGGTGGACAAGGAAGCCATGCAACTACCTGAACCCAGAGCATGATGGCGGAGGAGGGCGGGCCGTCATGACCCTTTAACGATTGCTCGAGCCTTGCACCAGCAGCTCATCCGTGAACACTTTGCTGCCTGAAGGCTCAGCGGCAACTATTCCACATGGACCAATTTTACTGTTTGGACCTGTTCCGTAATGTTGTGTTGTGTTAGTGGAACAAATAATGGAAATGATTCTTGTTTACTTCAAAAGTTGTGTTAATAATCGATAAAATGTAAATGATTCAGTTATAATTTGAAATATATTTTATTAAAAAGTTTAATATTTGTTTGTACTTAACTTTAATAAACATATTCTTGCATCAGACTTTAAAGTTTTCACTTAAGATCACTTACAAACTCTAAGATCACTAACTTTTAAACTTGTAAATGTGCATAGCTTACAAAAAACTTTTAATTTGAGAACAGTTACAACAATAATAACAGTAGCAAAGAAAGGCTGCAACCATTTCTCCTCCACCTTATTCTAAGACCGCCCGCTGCGCTTGGTCTTGGTGACTCCACCACCCCTACCCGCAGGCAATGGCGCAGTGTTTATCGGATTGGTACCAAGCTTATTCTTTCCAACATCTCGGGTAATGCGCACCTATTGGTGGAGGGCGGGGGGGAGGAGGCAGGCAGCAATGTGGAGGGTCCGGCTTGGGTATCTTCAGAGGCTGGTCTGGGATTGGAATGGGAGTGGCAGTTGATTCTGTCAATGGGTGCGGGGTCTGGGCGTGTTCCCTTATTGCAACAGCTAACTCCAATATTCCTTCCCGCATGTTCACCGACAGTGTCTCACCTACCTGTGACATGCCCTCCTTCATGTTGAGGAACAGTGCATCAGCTACCTGCGACATTCCCGCCCTCATGTGCACTGGCATGGTTTCAGCTGATTGAGATATTCCCTCCCTTAAGTACCTGGACAGTCTTCCCATTTCCCGTGTGATTGCTGTTACTTCTCCCGACAGTCCTGATACCTCATCACCCACCCCACTGGTGGTGTCCAGGATTGATCGCGTAAGGTCAATGCTCCCCGCACTCATTGCCATCATGTGAACCACATCTATTAGATCCTGCACCTCAGGAGCGTGCGGTCGAGCTCTCTTTCCCCTCCTCACCCTGGGTGTGGCTCGTAGCATCCCACTGGGACCTGCAGCCTCGGAAGGTGGGGCCCTGGGTGTGCCTCGCTGCACCCCACCACTGGGGCCCGCAGCCTCGGATGGTGGGAAATCCAACCAATAATCAAACCACCAATCACGGAAGGGGCTGGCACCTCAATGGGCGGCACCTGCACCTCCTCCAAAGTGAGTACAACAATGGGCACTTCATCCATCCCCTCCCACTCCCCCTCACTCACATGCTCTTGGTCTGGAAGGTGGGATTTGAAGGTGTTCTCCTCTTCAGGCTCGACCTCGTCTGAATCTTCTTCAGCCTCGTCAGGGTTGGCCTCAAGTTCTTCAAAATCTAACAGAACACACAAATGGTTAGCAGCAGAGAAGGGGGCGGGGTGGGTGGCATGAGTAGGCTCACACAGCACAGGCAGCAGGCTGATTTGAGGGACCGCGATGAATGATAGCACACTGCATCAACCAAAACGTAGCTGACGGAGACATCCCCATGAACCGAAGCATGGCTAGTGCAGTACTTAACATTTAGCAAAGCCAGATGTGGAATTAGCAGGACTTACCCTCTCCATTGAGTGTGGGCTCAGCTTGTGCAGTGGTGGTTGCTTTTCTCCAGGCAGGACCCATCAAAGCAGCGACCCTCTCTTCCAAGGGTGTCAGTGGGTGCAGATTTGCCGGGCCTCCTCCTGTTAAAGTTCTTTCTCATTTATTGTATGCCACTTTCCTCTGCAAAGATGAAAATATAACTGTTTAGAGAGGGTGTCTTTCTGCTGGGTGGGACATATACAGATGGTCACATTTATATTTGCAATTCCATTGAAAAATGAAAATATTACTTACACTAATTATTTGACCAAGTTTCCGCCGCTTCTTTTTACACTAGCCTCCAGACCTCGGGGTGGTCATTATTGCGCAGTAATCTTCTTCAAGTTGATTCCAGCGTTTCTTCATTTCTTTGGGTGGAACTTTTATGTGACCTCTGCTGGTGTCCAGCTCCTGCCACCTGCCCTCAATTACAGTAACTAGTGCCTCCACTTCATCCTGTAAGGAATTCTTGGTCCTGGCACCACGTTGCATTTGTATTGCAGCTCTGATTTTTCGAATGATAATTACAGTTCTCACACAGCACTCGACATCCTCACACACACAACTGGCTCTTTAAAAATGGCCGATTGCAGACCGGGAGCTGTACTGCGCACGCGCGCCCATAAGAATCACGTCAAAAACGTCTTTTTTTCCCGCGAATGCGCAGAAGGGGCAACAGCATTTTTTCAGCGCAGACAGTAGGCTCCACCCCCCGAGGCTACTGGACAGGCTGCACGGCGCGAAGTTTGAAAAATACAGCGGGGAAACTTGGCACATTTATTTTTAGAGTAGTTCTGGCCTAGAAAAACGGGCGTAACTCTGGCAACACGCTAATAAATGGCTTTGGGCAAAATTGAGCCCAATGAGGGGGTTCGACAAGGTGGATGTAGATATTTCCACTCATAGGGGAAACTAAAACTAGGGGGCATAGTCACAGAACAAGGGGCCGCCCATTTAAATGAGATGAGGAGGAATTTCTTCTCTCAGAGAGTTGTAAATCTGTGGAATTCTCTGCCCCAGAGAGCTGTGGAGGCTGAGTCATTGAATATATTAAGGCGGAGATATAAACATTTTTGAACGATAAGCATATAAAGGGTTATGGGGAGTGGGCAGGGAAGTGGAGCCGAGTCCATGATCAGATCAGCCATGATCCTAGTAAATGGCTGAGCAGGCTCAAGGGGTCAAATGGCCCACTCCTGCTCCTGCTCCTATTTCTTATGTTCTTATGTAATACAGATTTAGGGTCAGCTTCCACGTTTATGCTGATGACACCCAGTTCGATCTCTCCACCGCCCCACTTGACCTTTCCTCTTATCAGACTGTTGGTCCAACAACCAGTACTGGATGAACTGCAATTTCCTCCAGTTAAACATCGGGAAGAGTGAAGCCATTGTCTTCAGCCCCCGTCAACAAACGCTACCCTTGTCGATTCCATCCCTCTACCCAGCCACTGTCTCAGTCTGAACCAGACAGTTTGCAGCCTCTGCATCTTATTTGATCCAGAGATAATCTTCAGGCCTCATATTCTCTTCATCACAAAGATAACCTACTTCAACCTCCGTAACATCATCCATCTATGCCTCTGCCTTCATCCATATGCCACTGAAACCCTCATCCATTCCTCCGTCACCGACTCTGGCCTTCTGCGCATACCCCTTCACCCAAACATTGGCGGCAGTACCTTCAGTTGCTTAGACATTCCCTCCCTAAATCCCTGCACATATCTTTCTCCCTCCCCTCCTTTTAGACCCTCTCCTTCAAGCCCAACTCTTTGACCAAGCTTATGGTCACCCCATCCATTTTTTCAATCACACCTCTCTGAAGCACATTACAATGTTTTTCTACATCAAAGGCACTGTATAAATTCAAATTGTTATCATTGTTGAATAAAGATATTAGTGATTTGCTTACTAAACATCTGGCCTGCGAGGCAATATTCAGCATTATGATTCTGGTGTGAGATTATATTAATCCCGATTATTGAAAGGGGATAACTGTTAGCTCCCTGGGTATGCAACTCTGCAAACACAGAGTACAGAAAAGGTGCAGCTACTGGGTCTTAGAGGCACTGGCAGAAGACAGTTTATACAATCCCAGAACTATAATATACTCCGTGCATGAAATGACTTTACACTGAGAACAAATATAAAGCATACCTCCATTTTCAGCACTCAACGTTGACTTGGAAAGCTTCTCCTTTATCTTAATGTTTTTCTCATTTTCCACCAGTTCTAACACAAGAGGCCATGTTTCCCACTCCTTCATGTTTAATTTTATCTCAAAGTTTGTCAATGTTTCTTCAGCATTGTCCACAAATAGGAATT
Source organism: Pristiophorus japonicus (assembly GCF_044704955.1). Lineage (NCBI taxonomy): Eukaryota > Metazoa > Chordata > Chondrichthyes > Pristiophoridae > Pristiophorus > Pristiophorus japonicus. The sequence continues at coordinate 26,080,924 of NC_091990.1, forward strand.
CTTCAGTTTCCTAATTGCAAAAATAATGATCAAATTGTAAAATAAATGTGTGTCTTCACAAAAACATTCAATCATGGTGAACCCCTAACCAAGGCCACGAATGACCAAGTCTTTTGGATCGTGCTGTTATCACAAGGGATGATGATAAAAAAGCCAAATCTAATTAATGAAGCCTTCATCCTTCATTAAATGTCTGATAACAGTGAGGAAGATGTCCTGAATGCTCGAAGTTAAAGAAGCACAAGGTCAGTGACAGACATTTCCCATTACACAGGCCAACCTACGTGACTACACTTCATATATCCAAGTTTGTGTTATAATGACTTGAAGAGTTTGCCCTTGGAAAGTGTGAATGTGGCAAGAATTTCAATTGTATATTGCATTGTAAATGTGTGCCCTACTCAAGTTTAGGATTGCATGAGATTGAATAAATAGTTGTGAATCTGTGTGGGTCTTGGCAGTGGTAAGCAGTACGTGAACTGGTTGACAGCAACACCTTATGGTCTGCAATCTTGGGCCATCTACCCGATAATTGGAAGTGTCGGAAATTCTTTCCTTCCCAGATTCCTTAAAATGCATCACCTTCTTTTGCATCTGTTCCCAGGTTGTGGAAGTGGTGCACACAGTGTTGCCCCTGGAAGTGGTGTACAGCTGACCTCTGGGGACTGTACCTTGAAGTGCCAAACAAAGAAAACATTCATTGCACCCACCCCATGGAGCTACACATCCATTTTGATAGACATCAAAAATGGGACTGGTGCTGATGGCTTGCACACAGACCCCCGTTTCTTGGCTCCACATCGGGTCTCCTTTCACTTTGCTCCTGCCTCACACCCCAGCCTGGCTAAGGCTGAATATTTAAAATTCATTTTGATGGCCAAACCAATATTTGTCCCCATATGCATCCACTTACCTTTAATGTGTACATCCTTTTGAATTTGAACCAGTACCCAGATTTTATATTTCCCCCATCAGCAGTGATCGACACCTGGGAACCAGCATCACCTTGAGTATCAGCCTGAAATCAATATAGGAGCGGCCAACTGGCTTGTAGAGTAGAAAATACGCTTTCGATGATGTCAGATTTCAAAACATCTTCACAAGGGTCACAAAGGGTGAGCAGGAATTCACTAACACAACAGCATGCATTTCAGTTACAGTAAGTGGGACAAGAAGTTCCAGATTTTCATCCTTAATGTGTCCGACTCGAACTGTCACAAAATAAAGTCTAAAAATGTAAATATTTACATGCCATTTTAGGGCATACTTCCAAATATTACACTATAAATATTTTAGGGTCCTATATGGAAAAAAGCCTAAATCTAGTTGACATGGACTCGTAGTGCAAATTGCGTGCATTGATTGTAAGTAAACAGTTGGTCTCACTCAGAAAGGCCGCAGCACGGTTGATATGGGAAATGACAAATATTCCCCAGGCACTCAGTCTACCAAGCATTCGGCAAGTGGACTCGTTCTTATGAAGTTGGTCATACTGCTCAGAAAAACAAATCCCCTCACTGATCTAAACAATTTTTCCTTCATGATTCTAGACGTTGTACAAGTTTCTGGTGAAGGAGGTCTACGACTCCTTGGGGGATCTGATATTTACTGACTCTGCACTTGAAGCCGCGATGTTCAGCTTGGTCAAAAAGAGCAGCAGCATCGTCCGAGCCTGGCCACAGATGTACCGGCACCAGCAGGAGCTCTCCTCAGGAGCAATATTGTTAGGTCAGAATGCTGGGAGCTCTAATTGTCCCGATACGCCAAGGCCCGTCTCCCCGGCAACATAGCAAGGCCCGGCACCCCCCGACACACCAAGGCCAACATCACCCCCCCCCCCCCAAAACATACCAAGGCCCGCACCCCACCCCCCCCTTCGACATACCAAGTGCCCACCACTCCCCCCCGGATGCAGCAAGGCCCCGACCTCCCCGACACACCATGGGCCCAACCGTACAGACATTATAGAATTTGAATTTTACAGAAGAAGGCCATTCGGCCTATCATACTTGTGCTAGCTCTCAAAGTGCTATTCATTCTTTCCCTGCCTCAAGAAGATTGGAAAAATGCAGAGTTGAAGGGCATGTGTTTTATTCATGCCGATAGATAGATTAGTTTAACAACAGTATATCTGAGGAGAGCCCCCACAGAGTCATAGTCCTCCTCATCAGAAATTTGTACAATGTCTAGAATCATTAAGAAAAAATTGTTTACATCAGTGAGGGATTTGTTTTTCTGAAGTCTTAGAAATTCGTGCCATACAAGTGACTTAAAACTTAACTAAATGACAATAAAAGTTGTCCACCTTCGTTCAAGATATGTTTTTAAATTCTCAAATGGTAGAGACACCTCAATGTCCCAAATTAGAATACGGAAAAAGTCAGTCAGGGTCAGTCTCTGTAAATATATTGTTTGTACTGAATACTGATCATTTGTCTGTTTTATAGTCTGAATATAATACTACAACCATTGTCAACAAATGGCGTATTCCGGCTTCCCATTCTATTTAAACTTTTTCACAAAGAAATTGAGGATGCAACTAGGTTGAATCTTTCATAAAAAAAGTTAAATTGAGTTCTTTCGATATCAAAGACAACAGAAGCTGTTGGGGACAAATTCATTGATCCTGCACTGCCAATGGGATGCTTGACTGCACCAGAGGACAGGTTGTAGACAGAGACACACCCCAGGGTTGATTCTGTGCCCTGCGTTCCTGTCAAGTGAGGCTCCCGGTAGGGAGTACACAAAATAAAACCCAGGTTCAGTTACAATTACAGTCTTTCCCCCATGGGTTTCCTTTTGTGAACTGGAAACCAGAGTATGAAATAGTTGCTAAGTACAAGAGGATTATATAATGTGGTAAAATGTCACAGATCACACACCAACACATAAACAAACAGATATTACAGTACATTCATAACATAGAATTTATAAGACTACCTCTTGGTTTTGGTCTAGAAGAAAATTAGACCGTTGTGCAACAAATAAATCCGGGGACATCACTGCAGAGAGAGCACGGAGACTTTCCCCCAGGAACGATGCACTTACAGATTCCTCTGTGGAGTAAAAGGTCAGCTACAGTGAACACCATAGTTCCAACCAACACAAACTTCATCAAGAAACAGCTAGAAATGTTCACTGAGTCAGTTCCTCTTGATGCACTTGGTGAAATTAGTCAATGTTTTTAAAAACATTTTCAGCGCACACCTAGCGAGGGACAGTTGCGTTAGGACATACGGAGCAGCCAAATCAACCATTATAATATTAATAAAATTGCCATCAATAACCCGTAGTCCAACCGTCCAGCTGAGCAGCCTTTAAACTGGAGTGCTAATAGAGGCATTAAGGGGTAAAGAAACCTGCTTCACTGAGGAGACCCTTCAGGTGATAGTTCAGCAGAAGGAAAAGCCGAAATGCCCTTGACAACTATACATAGAAACATAGAAAATAGGTGCAGGAGTAGGCCATTCGGCCCTTCTAGCCTGCACCGCCATTCAATGAGTTCATGGCTGAACATTCAACTTCAGTACCCCATTCCTGCTTTCTCGCCATACCCCTTGATCCCCCTAGTAGTAAGGACCTCATCTAACTCCTTTTTGAATATATTTAGTGAATTGGCCTCAACAACTTTCTGTGGTAGAGAATTCCACAGGTTCACCACTCTCTGGGTGAAGAAGTTTCTCCTCATCTCGGTCCTAAATGGCTTACCCCTTATCCTTAGACTGTGACCCCTGGTTCTGGACTTCCCCAACATTGGGAACATTCTTCCTGCATCTAACCTGTCGAACCCCGTCAGAATTTTAAACGTTTCTATGAGGTCCCCTCTCATTCTTCTGAACTCCAGTGAATACAAGCCCAGTTGATCCAGTCTTTCTTGATAGGTCAGTCCCGCCATCCCGGGAATCAGTCTGGTGAACCTTCGCTGCACTCCCTCAATAGCAAGAATGTCCTTCCTCAAGTTAGGAGACCAAAACTGTACACAATACTCCAGGTGTGGCCTCACCAATGCCCTGTACAATTGTAGCAACACCTCCCTGCCCCTGTACTCAAATCCCCTTGCTATGAAGGCCAACATGCCATTTGCTTTCTTAACCGCCTGCTGCACCTGCATGCCAACCTTCAATGACTGATGTACCATGACACCCAGGTCTCTTTGCACCTCCCCTTTTCCTAATCTGTCACCATTCAGATAATAGTCTGTCTCTCTGTTTTTACCACCAAAGTGGATAACCTCACATTTATCCACATTATACTTCATCTGCCATGCATTTGCCCACTCACCTAACCTATCCAAGTCGCTCTGCAGCCTTAAAGCATCCTCCTCGCAGCTCACACTGCCACCCAACTTAGTGTCATCCGCAAATTTGGAGATACTACATTTAATCCCCTCGTCTAAATCATTAATGTACAGTGTAAACAGCTGGGGCCCCAGCACAGAACCTTGCGATACCCCACTAGTCACTGCCTGCCATTCTGAAAAGTACCCATTTACTCCTACTCTTTGCTTCCTGTCTGACAATCAGTTCTCAATCCATGTCAGTACACTACCCCCAATCCCATGTGCTCTAACTTTGCACATCAATCTCTTGTGTGGTACCTTGTCGAACGCCTTCTGAAAGTCCAAATATACCACATCAACTGGTTCTCCCTTGTCCGCTCTACTGGAAACATCCTCAAAAAATTCCAGAAGATTTGTCAAGCATGATTTCCCTTTCACAAATCCATGCTGACTTGGACCTATCATGTCACCTCTTTCCAAATGCACTGCTATGACATCCTTAATAATTGATTCCATCATTTTACCCACGACCGATGTCAGGCTGACCGGTCTATAATTCCCTGTTTTCTCTCTCCCTCCTTTTTTAAAAAGTGGGGTTACATTGGCTACCCTCCACTCTATAGGAACTGATCCAGAGTCAATGGAATGTTGGAAAATGACTGTCAATGCATCCACTATTTCCAAGGCCACCTCCTTAAGTACTCTGGGATGCAGTCCATCAGGCCCTGGGGATTTATCGGCCTTCAATCCCATCAATTTCCCCAACACAATTTCCCGGCTAATAAGGATTTCCCTCAGTTCCTCCTCCTTACTAGACCCCCCATCCCCTTTTATAACCGGAAGGTTGTTCGTGTTCTCCTTCGTGAATACCGAACCAAAGTACTTGTTCAATTGGTCCGCCATTTCTTTGTTCCCCGTTATGACTTCCCCTGATTCTGACTGCAGGGGACCTACGTTTGTCTTTACTAACCTTTTTTTCTTTACATATCTATAGAAACTTTTGCAATCCGTCTTAATGTTCCCTGCAAGCTTCTTCTCATGCTCCATTTTCCCTGCCCTAATCAAACCCTTTGTCCTCCTCTGCTGAGTTCTAAATTTCTCCCAGTCCCCAGGTTCGCTGCTATTTCTGGCCAATTTGTATGCCACTTCCTTGGCTTTAATACTATCCCTGATTTCCATTGATAGCCACGGTTGAGCCACCTTCCCTTTTTTATTTTTATGCCAGACAGGAATGTACAATTGTTGTAGTTCATCCATGCGGTCTCTAAATGTCTGCCATTGCCCATCCACAGTCAACCCCTTAAGTATCATTCGCCAATCCATCCCAGCCAATTCACGCCTCATACCTTCAAAGTTCGCCTTCTTTAAGTTCTGGACCATGGTCTCTGAATTAACTGTTTCATTCTCCATCCCAATGCAGAATTCCACCATATTATGGTCACTCTTCCCCAAGGGGCCTCGCACAACGAGATTGCTAATTAATCCTCTCTCATTACATAACACCCAGTCTAAGATGGCCTCCCCCCTAGTTGGTTCCTTGACATATTGGTCTAAAAAACCATCCCTTATGCACTCCAGGAAATCCTCCTCCACCGTATTGCTTCCAGTTTGGTTAGCCCAATGTATGTGCATATTAAAGTCACCCATTATAACTGCTGCACCTTTATTGCACGCACCCCTAATTTCATGTTTGATGCCCTCCCCAACATCACTACTACTGTTTGGAGGTCTGTACACAACTCCCACTAATGTTTTTTGCCCTTTGGTGTTCTGCAGCTCTACCCATATAGATTCCACATCATCCAAGCTAATGTCCTTCCTAACTATTGCCTTAATCTCCTCCTTAACCAGCAATGCTACCCCACCTCCTTTTCCTTTTATTCTATCCTTCCTGAATGTTGAATACCCCTGGATGTTGAGTTCCCAGCCCTGATCATCTTGGAGCCACGTCTCCGTAATCCCAATCACATCATATTTGTTAACATCTATTTGCACAGTTAATTCATCCACCTTATTGCAGATACTCCTTGCATTAAGACACAAAGCCTTTAGGCTTGTTTTTTTAACATCCTCTGTCCTTTTAGAATTTTGCTGTACAATGGCCCTTTTTGTTCTTTGCCTTGGGTTTCTCTGCCCTCCACTTTTCCTCATCTCCTTTCTGTCTTTTGCTTTTGCCTCCTTTTTGTTTCCCTCTATCTCCCTGCATTGGTTCCCATCCCCCTGCCATATTAGTTTAACTCCTCCCCAACAGCACTAGCAAACACTCCCCCGAAGACATTGGTTCCGATTCTGCCCAGGTGCAGTCCGTCCGGATTGTACTGGTCCCACCTCCCCCAGAACCGGTTCCAATGCCCCAGGAATTTGAATCCCTCCCTGCTGCACCATTGCTCAAGCCACGTATTCATCTGAGTATTGACTGTCACTCATCATCCATTACTGAAAAGAGGGTAGTATGACTGACAGAGGAGCAGGCAGCCCATCTTCAAGATACAAGACATGAGTTCCAATCCCACCATGGTAGCTGGGGAATTTTAATTCAGTTAATTAAGTATATCTGGAATAAAAAGCTCGTCTCAGTAATAGTGAACATGAAACTACCGGATTGTCGTAAAAAAACATCTGATTCACTAATGTCCTTTAGGGAAGAAAATCTGCTGTCCTTACCTGGTCTGGCCTATTTGTCCAGACCCACAGCATGTGCTTGACTCCTAACTGCCCTCTGAAATGGCCTAGCGAGACATGGTACTCAGTTGTACCTGTACCAAACTGCTATGAAAAACATTAATAAGAATAAAACCTGATGGACAACCCGGCATCGATCCCGGCTTTGGACATGACAATGGCACACCCAGCCCAGTCAACCCTGCAAAGTCCTCCTCACTAACAACTGGGGGCTTGTGCCAAAACTGGGAGAGTTGTCCCACAGATTAGTCAAGCAACAGCCTCACATCGCCATACTCACAGAATCATAACTTTCATCGGCGGGACAGACCCACCAGAGGTGGTGGTACGGGAGGGAGTGGCGCCCCGTACTCAACATTGACTTCGAACCCAATGAAGTCTCATGGCTTCACGTCAAGCATGGACAAGGAAACCTCCTGCTGCTTACCTACCGCCCTCCCTCAGCTGATGAATCAGTACTCCTCCATGTTGAACACCACTTGGAAGAAGCACTGAGGGTAGCAAGGGCACAGAATGTACTCTGGGTGGGGAACTTCAATGTCCATCAGCAAGAGTGGCTCGGTAGTACCACTGCAGACCGAGCTGGCTGAGTCCTGAAGGACATAGCTGCCAGATTGGACAGGTGGTGAGAGAACCAACACGAGTGAAAATGCTACTTGACCTCGTCCTCACCAATCTACCTGTCGCAGATGACAGCATTGGTAGCAGTGACCACTGCACAGTCCTTGTGGAGACGAAGTCCCATCTTTACACTGAGGAAACCCTCCATCATGTTGTGTGGCACCACCGCTGTGCTAAATAGGATAGATTCAGAACAGATCTAGCAGCTCAAACTAGGCATCCATGTGGCGCTGTGGGCAATCAGAATTGTATTCCAAAACAATGTGTAACCTCATGGCCTGGCATATCCTTCACTCTACCATCAAGCCAGGACCAACCCTGGGTCATTGAGGAGTGTAGAAGAGCATGCCAGGAGCAGCACCAGGCATATCTAAAAATGAGGTGCCAACCTAGTAAAGCTGCAACACAGGACTACATACATGCTAAACATAAAGCGGCATATTATAGACACAGCTAGGTGATCCTACAACCAACGGATCAGATCAAAGCTGTGCAGTCCCCCCACATCCAGTCGTGAATAGCGGTAGACAATTAAACAACTAACGGGAGGAGGAAGCTCTGTGAATATCCCCATCCTCAATGATGGCGGAGCCCAGAACTCCAGAAGTGCCGAATGGATGATCCATCTCGGCCTCCTCCTGAGGTCCCAACCATCACAGAAGCCAGTCTTCACCCAATTCGAATCACTCCATGTGATATCAAGAAATGGCTAAGCGCATTCGATAGATCAAAGGCTATGGACCTTGCAACACCCCAGCTGTTGTGCTGAAGATTTGTGTTCCAGAACTAGCCGCGCCTTTAGCCAAGCTTTCCAGTACCTCTAGCAGACAATGTGGAAAATTGCGTGGGTATGTTTGGTCCACCAAAAGCAGGACAATTGCAATCCAGCCAGTTAGCTCTCCATCAGTCTATTCTCAATCATCAGCAAAGTGATGAAAGGTGTCGTCGACAGTCATATCAAGTGCTACTTACTCACCAATATTCTGCTCACCGATGCTCAGCTTGGGTTCTGCCAAGACCACTCAGCTCCAGACCTCATTACAGCCTTGATATAAACATGGACGAAAGATCCGAGGTGAGAGTGACTGCCCTTGACATCAAAGGAGCATTAGACCGAGTGTGGCATCAAGAAGCCCGAGTAAAATTGAGTCAATAGGAATCATGGAGAAGACTGTCCACTGGCTGGAGTCAGACCTTGTACAAATGAAGATGGTTGTGGTTGTGTGGAGGCCAATCATCTCATCCCCAGGACATCGTTGCAGGAATTCCTCAGGGCAGTGTCCTTGGTCCAGCCATCTTCAATTACATCATCAATGACCTTCAATCCATCATAAGGGCAGAGGTGAGGCTGTTCGTTGATGATTTCACAGTGTTCAGCCAATGTTAAACAGGGCTGTAGTGATATCCACTCTCCTGTATGGCTCAGAGACATGGACCATATACAATAGACACCTCAAATCGCTGGAGAAATACCACCAATGATGTCTCCGCAAGGTCCTGTAATTCCCCTGGGAGGACAGACGCACCAACGTTAGTGTTCTCGATCAGGCCAACACCCCAGCATCGAAGCACTGACCACACTCGACCAGTTCTATTGGGCGGACCATATTGTTCGAATGCCCGACACAAGACTCCCAAAGCAAGCGCTCTACTCGGAACTCCATCATGGCAAGCGAGCCCCAGGTGGGCAGAGGAAACGTTTCAAGGACACCCTCAAAGCCTCCTTGATAAAGTGCAACATCCCCACCGACACCTGGGAATCCCTGGTAAAAGCCCACCCTAAGTGGAGGAAGAGCATCCGGGTGGGTGCTGAGCACCTCGAGTCTCGTCGCTGAGTGCATGCAGAAAACAAGCACAGGCAGCGGAAGGAGCGTGCGGCAAACCAGACTCCCCACCCACCCTTTCCTTCAACCACTGTCTGTCCTACCTAAAATTCAGTTGGAGAGTGAGAAAATTGGATCACAAACCAGTGTCCTAAGCTTAAATAAAGGAGACAAAGGCAGAGTTGGCTAAAGTGGACTGGGAAAATAGAGTGAAGTGTGGGATGTTGATGAGCAGTGGCAGACATTTAAGGATATAATTCATAACTCTCAACAAAAATATATTCCAGTGAGAAGGAAAGACTTTAAGAAAAGGGATAACCATCCGGGGCTAACTAAGTAAATAAAGGATGGTATCAAATTGAAAACAAGGCATACAAAATGGCCAAGATTAGTGGGAGGCCAGAGGATTGGGAAACTTTAAAAAACAGTAAAGGACAACTAAAAAAAATAGTAAGAGTTTCTACAAGTATATAAAAAGGAAGAGTGGCTAAAGTAAATGTTGGTTCCTTGGAGGATAAGACTGGGGAATTAATAATTGGGAACAGGGAAATGGCAGAGACTTTCAACAAATATTTTGCATCGGTCTTCACGGTAGAAGACATAAAAATATCCCAATAATGGATAATCAAAGGGCTATAGGGAGGGAGGAACTTAAAACAATCATTATTACTAAAGAAGTAGTATTCGGTAAAATAATGGGACTAAAGGTCGACAAGTCCTCTGGATCTGATGGCTTGCATCCTAGGGTCTTAAAGGAAGTGGCTGCAGAGATAGTGGATGCATTGGTTGTAGTCTACCAAAATTCCCTGGATTCTGGGGAGGTCCCAGCGGATTGGAAAACCGCAAATGTAACACCCCTATTTAAAAAAGGAGGCAGACAGAAAGCGGGAAACTATAGACCAGTTAGCCCAACATCTGTCGTTGGGAAAATGCTGGAGTCCATTATTAAGGAAGCAGTAGCAGGAGGACATTTGGCAAAGCATAATACAGTCAAGCAGAGTCAGCATGGTTTTATGAAAGGGAAATCATATTTGACAAATTTGCTGGAGTTTTTTGAGGATGTAACGAGCAGGGTGGATAAGGGAGAACCAATGGATGTGGTGTTTTTGGATTTCCAGAAGACATTCGATAAGGTGCCACATAAAATCTTACTGCATAAGATAAAAGCTTACAGGGTTGAGGGTAATATAACAGCTTGGATAGCGGATTGGCTAACTAACAGAAAACAGACAGTCGGGGTAAATGGATCATTTTCTGGTTGGCAACTGGTAACTAGTGGGGTGCCACAGGGATCAGTGCTGGGGCCTCAACTATTTACTATTTATATTAATGACTTGGATGAAGGGACCGAGTGTAATGTAGCCAAGTTTGCTGATGATACAAAGCTAGATGGGAAAGTAAGGACTTCATCTATAGAAACATAGAAAATAGGTGCAGGAGTAGGCCATTCGGCCCTTCTAGCCTGCACCGCCATTCAATGAGTTCATGGCTGAACATGCAACTTCAGTACCCCATTCCTGCTTTCTCACCATACCCCTTGATTCCCCTAGTTGTGAGGAGGACACAAAAAATCTTCAAAGGGATATAGACAGGCTGAGTGCGTGCACAAACATTTGGCAGATAGAGTATAATGTGGGAAAGTGTGAGGTTATCCACTTTGGCAGGAAAAGTAAAAAAGCAAATTATTATTTAAATGGAGATAAATTACAAAAGGCTGCAGTACAGAGGGACCTGGGGGGTCCTTGTGCACGAAACACAAAAAGTTAGTATGCAGATACAGCAAGTAATCAGGAAGGCAAATAGAATGTTGGCCTTTATTGCAAAGGGGATGGAATATAAAACCTGCTGCAACAGTACAGGGTATTGATGAGGCCACACCTAGAGAACTATGTACAGTTTTGGTCTCCTTATTTAAGGAAGGATATACTTGCTTTGGAGGCAGTTCAGAGAAGGTTCTCTGGGTTGATTCCTGAGATGAAGGTGTTGACTTATGAAGAAAGGTTGAGCAGGTTGGGCCTATACCCATTGGAGTTTAGAAGAATGAGAGGTGATCTGATTGAGAGATATAAAATATTGAGGGGGCTCGACAAGGTAGATGCAGAGAGGATGTTTCCCCTTGTGGGGGAATCTAGAACTAGGGGGCATAGTTTCAGAATAAGGGGTCGCCCATTTAAAACTGAGATGAGGAGAAATTTCTTCTCTCAGAGGGTTGTAACTCTATGGAATTCTCTGCCCAAGGGAGCTGTGGAGGCTGGGTCATTAAACATATTTAAGGTGGAGATAGACAGATTTTTGAACGATAAGGGAGTGAAGGGTTATGGGGAGCGGGCAGGGAAGTGGAGCTGAGCCCAAGACCAGATCAGCCATGATCTTATTAAATGGCGGAGCAGGCTCGAGGGGCGAAATGACCTACTCCTGCTCCTATTTCTTATGTTCTCAAAGGCAACTAGGGATGGGCAATAAATGCCGGCATTACTAGTGGCCCATATTGAAGAAGGAATTTTAAAAAGATCTTGCTGATGAAGAAATCCATTAATTCTTTGCATAAATCAGAGATTGTGTTCTTGTCGATTATTCTTCACTGGGGCCTTCCTTGCTGGGTTACTGTTGAAGTTCTTTGATGAGATGAAGTTAAGAGAGTGATTAAATGTAGCCCAAACTGAATGTGGCTGTAGATTGATCAGGCTGTTTACTCCAATCTTTTTATCTCGTGGTTCCCTCATTACTGCTGTTGTCCCTGTAGGAGTCTCAGTATGTTTCTGTCTTCAGCATTAGTGTTTATCCTTTGACAAAGAGACAGGATAGGCATCTCATGTTTGATTTTAAATGCAACAATTTTAGTGATATTAATTGTAGGCTGTGTTTCAAAGAATTCTTTAATTCCCAAAGTAGTTCAAAAGGCAGATTCAGAAAATTGGTTATCCAGAAGTGAGCGGCATTTCCACCCATATTTTAGTATTTTACAGATGTTTAGCTTCTGAGATTGGACAGGCAGAGCAAGCTTTGACTTAATAGTATCTCCTTCTCCTGGTATCACCCACGTGGTGTGACTGGGGAAGGGACCTGGTAGCATGGCGAAGTGTTGCTGAGTTAGCCAATTTCAACAGAAGCTATTGTGTGCTGATCTATGGATGCTGAAGACCTTGGATAGAAAACAGCTGAAAATGCGAACTACCCAAGGTGTTAAGTAAAGTGAATCCGGGCACTAAGGGTTTTTCTATTATCCCAGCAGACTGGAGTTAACAGCAAAAAATGTCAAAATTTTTCACAAAATTGGCCATATCACTCACAGGTCATAATGATAACTAGGGTGCTATCTATGCAAATGCCAGAAACCTTGGGTGTCAATATTCTGGTTGAGCATTTGCATCAGGCCAGGGCTGATGCAAATGCTCATCACCGAGCTAACAACGGTATAAACACAGCATGGGGATCATTCCAAGCACTCATCTGCACCATTTTGAACAGCACAATACTCATCTATAAAAGCACTTACCAGCAGATGCGTCGCTAGGAAGGTACAAAAGCACTTCTGTTCCCTTGACAGGCGTGTGCACATCATACGCTGGGCCAAGCAGCGAGACCTCCTGAAGAAAACTCTCAAACTCCTTTCCACTGATTTCTTTTATTTGTGGGACAGTCATATCCTTTTTTATAAAAAGCTATAAGTGATTCAGTTTCACCCACTTTTAATTGTTCAAAGTATTGGGAACTGAATAAAAATATATAAAAAACAGGGGCCATGTTTAGGTGGTCACATAATGCTTTAGCACAATTCAAAGTCAGCAAATTTGCACAGGTAACAGATATCAAAATGTATTTTTTTTGAAGTTCCAGAACGGTACAATATGCTAAAAAAAAATCGAGTGTCTGTGGTGTACTATGAAACCCTCAACAATACATTTCATTCTGCTCAACCACATTCTCACTTTTTTTGCCAGGCATAAAAATAGCAGCTTCTTAATTGTCAGACTGTAAACGGCTTTGGGCACTGAGATCACTCAAGCATCGAAGCCCAAAAAATAGCACGGCTCAGCTGTTGGACCCAAGCTAAGGGATCAAAGCAGAATTGTAGGCCAGAGGCTACCGGCAGCGGTTAGGCCCATGTAGAAGGGTTTGTAAGATGTGGTGAGTCAGCTTATGACAAGGTTTTATGGCTTCCCCTCCCCCATAATTGTTGAATATTTTGTGGTTATGTTATGTTAGATGTATTATTTTTAGGGTTATGTATTATTGGTTGGATGAGAAAACACGATGGTAACCCAACAGATTTCACAATCTAATGTTGGGGGATTTGACTGGCTGCTGTTGAACAGATTCTTCACAGACAGTGAAATGGTTCTAAGAGAGCGGGGTTTTGATTGGTTGATTTTTAGCAAAGGGGAAGTGAGTCAATGAGCTTGATACATGGACAGATCAGACTTGCAGGCTAACGGTTATTAAAATAGGTGTGTGTCAATCAAAAGGTTTCCAATTTCTGTAATCAGAGATTAGGGAGGTAATGCACCAAAGGATAAGTGTGATTATTCTGTTCCCACCCTACGACCACTCAGCGGAGATTACTGTTCCTTATACAGGCAGAGAAGGTACTTGTAGTTCCAGCAGATACAATAGGGATACATCATGTGAATCCACTGCTTTGAGTTTCAGCTTTTCTGTGGTCTTGTTATCCATTATTGGTGCATACATTTTTCTATGCGTCCATTTTTTATTTAAACCAAACATATTTTGGCATCAACAACTCGTCACCTCTGTAAATATTCACAAAGAAGCCATCTTACCTTAACAGTAGTGAACAATCGGCATCAGGTAGGATTGCACCTATAATATTCTGGAGGTACCTGTAACATTTATATTCTTTGCCTTTACACAGCAGCAGGAAGCACAGCTCTGTGAACTTCACATTTCGCTCTCCCGTCAGTCCCTTCAGGAGGTGAAACATTTGGTGCTGGTGGTTGTACCAAGGATCCAAGGCTGTTATCTCTATGTCTGTGTCACTGAAACCCAAATCTCTGGCAACTGCCCTCCATTCCGAGGCCAGAGCCCCTGCCATTCGAAATAGCCAGGGGTCAGAAGAGGCGGGAATGCAAAAGTACGAATTCAAGTTAAAACCATATCAATTGATAGAATAGTTGGTGGCGGGTAACCAATGTTTGGTGTGTAATGGTATTTTGGGAGGGCAGCTCTCAGTGGAGGCATCAGCAACAGCAACATAACGACCCCCTATGGAAAAACAACATTACAAGGGAACTGTTTACATTGAAAATTAACAGTGTGAAGCGGGGGTGGGGGGGGGGGGGGTGGGGGAGGGGAGCATGGATAACAGTGAGTGGGGAGCAGGGAGGAAGAAGAGATACACAGCGGTGGGAGTTGGGGAGAAGAGAAAAATACAGAAACTTACTGAAGAGCAGGTTATAGTTCAATTTGATGACTATGGGGTCCAAAAATAACAATTTTCATTTCTGTAGTGCTTTTAACATAGAAATACATCCCAAGGCTGCTTCACAAAAGTGTTATCAGACAAAAATGGACCCTGAGCCAGAGGCTATATTGTGGGACATGGGTGGGGTGCTGGTCAGAGGTGGGTTTTAATCAGGCTCTTGGATGGGAGGTGGAGACACAGAGGGGTTTAAGAAGCAAATTAAAGAGCTTGGGGACGAGGCAGCTGAAGGCACAGTTGCCAATGGAGGGGCAAAAACAGGCAGAGAGAGATGCACGAGACCACAGTTGGATGAACAGAGAGTTGTGGGGAGGGGGGGGGGCACGGATGTTGTAGGCCTGGAGGAGGTTGCAGAGATAGGGAGTGGCGAGACCATAAAGGAATTTAAACACTCCATGTGATAGCAAGAAACTGCTGAGCGCACTGGATACAGAATAGGCTATGGGCCCCGACAACATCTCGGTTGTAGTGCTGAAAACCTGTGCTCCAGAACTAGCTGCGCCCCTAGCCAAGCTGTTTCAGTACAGCTACAACACTGGCATCTACCCAACAAAGTTGAAAATTGCCCAGGTATGTCCTGTCCACAAAAGCATGACAAATCCAATCTGGCCAATTACCACCCCATCAGTCTACTCTTGATCACCAGCAAAGTGCTGGAAGGTGTCTTTGACCGTGCTATCAAGTGGCACTTCTTCACCAATAAGCTGCTCACCAATGCTTAATTTGGGTACCGCCATGACCACTTGGCTCTAGAATTCATTACAACCTTGGTCCAAACATGGACAAAAGAGCTGAATTCCAGAGGTTAGGTGAGACTGACTGCCCTTGCCATCAAGGCAGCATTTGACCGAGTATGGCTCAAGAGACCTAGTAAAATTGAAGTCAATGGGAATCGGGGAAAACTCTCCAGTGACTGACGTCATACCTCGCACAAATGAAGATGGTTGTGGTTGTTGGAGGCCAATCATCTCAGCCATCGCTTCAAGGGTTCCTCAGGACAGTGTCCTCGGCCTAACCATCCACACCTGCTTCATCAATGATGTGCCCTCCATCATAAGGGCAGAAGTGGGGATGTTCGCTGATGATTGCACAGTGTTCAGTTCCATTTGCAACTCCTCAGATAATGTAGCAGTCTGTGCCCACATGCAGCAAGACCTGGACAACTTCCAGGCTTGGGCTGATACATGGCAAGTAACATTCACGCCACACAAGTGCCAGGCAATGACCATCTCCAATAAGTGAGAGTCTAACCACCTCCCCTTGATTTCCAACAGCATTACCATCGCCGAATCCCCCACCATCAACATCCTGGGGTCACCAGTGACCAGAAACTTAACTGGATCACCCACGTAAATACTATGGCTACAATAGCAGGTGAGAGGCTGGGTATTCTGCAGCGAGTGCCTCACCTCCTGATGCCCCAAAGTCTTTCCACCATTAACAAGACATAAGTCAGGAGTGTGATGGAATACTCTCCACTTGCCTGCAACTCCAACAACACTCAACAAGCTCGACACCATCCACGACAAAGCAGCCAGCTTCTTTGGTACCCCATCCACCAGCGTAAAGATTCACACCGTCCACCGCCATCAATCCTTGTCTGCAAAGTGTTCCAACTAAAAGATGCACTGCAGCAACTCGCCAAGGCTTCGCCAGCACCTCTCAAACCCGAGATCTCTGTCACCTAGAAGGACAAGGACAGCAGGCGTATAGGAACACCAGCACGGTAAAGTTCCCTTCCAAGTCACACACCATCCTAGCTTGGAAATATATCGCCATTCCTTCATCATCGCTGGGTCAAAATCCTTGAACTCCATACCTAACAGCACTATGAGAGTACCTTAACACACTGACTGCAGCGGTTGAAGAAGGCAGCTCACCACCACCTTCTCAAGGGCCATTAGGGATGGGCAAAAAATGCTGGCCTTACCAGCGACACTCACGTAACCTGAATGAATAAAAGAACAAAAAAAAAGATGATCATTTTAAATTTGATGTGTTCAGGGAAGTGGGAGTCAAGGTAGGTCAACGAGCACAATTGTGACCGGCACTTGGTGCAAGTCAGGATAAGGGCAGCAGAGTTTTATATGTGCTGAATTTTAGGTGGAGGATTGGAGGTCAACCAGGAGAACACTGGAATAGTTGAGTACAGAAATGACAAAGGCAGGGATGAGGGTTTCAGCACCAGCTGGGCTGAGGTTGCACTGAGCATTAATATACAGTAAATAGCATTTTACACACTATCTATTTCCTTACTCATTTTCTCCCTCAATGGTTTCCAATCGCTGAATCTGATGATATTCCTGCTGTCCATGTGTTTTCCCAACTCTCGTGAGATATGTGGATATCCAAAGGCTTCCAGTCTTTTCAGAAATAGTTTTATCACAGTGGGACTGAACCACATCACCATGTGCAAAAGTTCTTCCTGAAACACAGGGCGAGAACCGGAAGATATGTCAAACATCATCTGTACCATTCCTACCAGTCCAGACAAAGCTAGTGCATCTCCAGCAATGGTTCCTCCTTCTTCCCTGCAGACACCACCAGAGTCTCTCAAGGATCGATCCTTGGCCTCTTCATAAGAATATAACATAAAAAATAGGAGGAGTAGGCCATTTGGCTCCTCGAGCCTGCTCCGCTATTCGATAAGATCATGGCTGATCTTCTACCTTATCTTCACTTTCCTGCACTATCCCCATATCCCTTGATTCCCTTAATATTCAAAAATCTATCGATCTCTGTCTTGAATAGCCTCAGTGACTGAGCATCCACAGCCTTCTGAGGTAGAGAATTCCAAAGATTCAACACCTTCTGACTGAAGAAATTTCTCCTCAACTCAGTCCTAAATGGCTGACCTCTTATTCTGAGACTATGACCTCTGGTTTTAGACTCCCCAGCCAGGGGACATCTACTCTGTCAAGTCCTGTAAGAATTTTGTAAGTTTCAATGAGATCACCTCTCATTCTTCCAAATTCTCGAGAATGTATGCTTAGTTTATTAAATCTATCCTCATGGGACAATCTCCCCCATCCCAGGAATCAGTGACGAACCTCCGTTGCACTCCCTCTATGGCAAGTATATTCTTCCTTAGGTAAGGAGACCAAAACTGTACACAATACTTCAGCTGTGGTCTCAACAGGGCCCTATATAATTACAGTAAGACATTTGCTGGAATTCTTTGAGGATGTAACGAACAGGGTGGATAAAGGGGAACCAGTGGAAGTGGTGTATTTGGGCTTCCAGAAGGCATTTGACAAGGTGCCACATAAAAAGTTACTGCACAAGATAAAAGTTCACGGGGTTGGGGGTAATATATTAGCATGGATAGAGGATTGGCTAACTAACAGAAAACAGAAAGTTGGGGATAAATGGTTCATTCTCTGGTTGGCAACCAGTAACTAGTGGGGTGCTGCAGGGATCAGTGCTGGGACCTCAACTATTTACAATCTATATTAACGACTTGGAAGAAGGGACTGAGTGTAACGTAGCCAAGTTTGATGACGTTACAAAGATGGGAGGAAAAGCAATGTATGAGGACACAAAAAATCTGCAAAAGGACATAGACAGGCTAAGTGAGTGGGCAAAAATTTGGCAGATGGAGTATAATGTTGGAAAGTGAGGTCATGCACTTTGGCAGAAAAATCAAAGAGCAAGCTATTATTTAAATGGAAAAAGATTGCAAAGGGCTGCAGTACAGCGGGACCTGGGGGTACTTGTGCATGAATCACAAAAGGGTAGAATGCAGGTACAGCAAGTGATCAGGAAGGCCAATGGAATCTTGGCTTTTATTGCAAAGGGGATGGAGTATAAAAGCAGGGAAGTCTTGCTACAGCTATACAGGGTATTGGTGAGGCCACGCCTGGAATACTGCATGCAGTTTTGGTTTCCATATTTATGAAAGTATATACTTGCTTTGGAGGCAGTTCAGAGAAGGTTCACTAGGTTGATTCCTGAGATGAGGGGGTTGACTTATGAGGAAAGGGTGAGTAGGTTGGGCCTCTACTCAATGGAATTTAGAAGAATAAGAGGTGATCATATCGAAACGTGTAAGATTATGAGGGGACTTGACAAGGTGGATGCAGTGAAGATGTTTCCACTGATGGAGGAGTCTAGAACTAGGGGGCATAATCTTAGAATAAGGGGCCGCCCATTCAAAACTGAGATGAGGAGAAATTTCTTCTCTCCGAGGGTTGCAAATCTGTGGAATTCGCTGCCTCAGAGAACTGTGGAAGTTGGGATATTGAATAAATTTAAGACAGAAATAGACAGTTTCTTAAATGATAAGGGGATAAGGGCTTATGGGGAATGGGTGGAGAAGTGGAGCTGAATCCATGATCAGATCAGCCATGATCTTAGTGAATGGCAGACCAGGCTCGAAGGACCGTATGGCTTACTACTGCTCCTGTTTCTTATGTTCTTATCTTGGGGCCGAAATTGCCCTCCTCCTTTAGCTCCACTACCGCCAGTAATGGAGCAGATAGGCCTTACCGACCGGGGGCAGATGGATGGGCCGACCCATCCTAAATTGCCCCCCGGCTGGGAGTGGCGGGAACGGGTTTGCACGCCACCCATTCTGCCGTCCGCTGGGCACGCGCCGACTCCACAACGCCCGGCGGCGATTCCCTTTCCGACCCCTGTGGGAAATTGACCCCCGTGAGCGGAGTGGAGCGGCAGGCGGTTGGTGCCACTGACAGCTCTCCCCTGCAGGAAGCGGTGTGTGCCTCAGCAGCGGGTTCTCCCTTAAAGGGGAGGGCACGCTGCGGGCATCTCCATTTTATTTAAATTGTCGGCTAACTCATAGGTGGGCCCAACAATGATAGCCATGGGTTCGGGCGGTCCGCCAACAGGCAACCCGGCACTCCTCTTGGGTACCAGGCGCAGCAAAAACCCTTCCTGGTGGCCCAGTGGGCCAAACTAAACTTATTGCAGAGCTCACCACAGCCCGCCCCTTTAATTGAAGGGGAGGGATGTTGTGCTGCAGCAGTGCGACGCTGATGACTCATTGAGGCAGCTGGCCCGATCCAAGGCTGGCCCGATCCACCCCTCAACATCACCCCGACCGGAAATACAAAACAGAGGTGAATATCGACACAAGATTCGCCCCGTGGATTGGGGCGAAGAAAAATCTTAAAGATCGGTAAGTGCACATACTCTTAGTCGGGGGAGGAGTTGCAATTTTGGCCCCCTTTACTCTTACAGATTGGACCTCTCTGGTCCGGAAAGATCTGTGGTTCGGCATTAGTCTATGTTTCCTGCACTTCCTGGCTCTCAGTGTTCAGTGAGGTAACCGGGCAAGGTAAGGAAAGAGAAGGCAGGTGGCTGACTGAGCTGCCGAAGCTGGGCCCAAGAGGAGCGTTTATATTTTTAAAAACTGCACCAAACCAGTGCGTTAATTAATAAATGTGGCTGGGAGATTTCTATATGGAGAGAGAGCGCGAGGCGTGCGTTTCGCAGCCTGAGCCAGAGCGAGGTGGAGGCGTTCAGGAGCCCGCGCACTGCCTACAGTTACCGGTATGCCTAGGCTAGGCGTGACCTCCCATGGTTCAGAAGATTCTCTGTTTTGGCACCGGTCAGGTCCCGAGGGGACCAGACCAGAGAGGTCCAACCTGTTTCATCACATCCTCTTGTAATAGAGGCCAACATACCATTTGCTTTCTTAATTGCTTGCTGTACCTGCATATTAGGAGCAGGGAGGTCTTGCTGCAGTTGTACAGGGCCTTGGTGAGACCACACCTTGAGTATTGTGTGCAGTTTTGGTCTCCTAATCTGAGGAAGGACATTCTTGCTATTGAGGGAGTGCAGTGAAGGTCCACCAGACTGATTCCTGGGTTGGCAGGACTGACATATGAAGAAAGACTAGATCGACTAGGCTTATATTCACTGGAATTTAGAAGAATGAGAGGGTATCTCATAGAAGCATATAAAATTCCGATGGGATTGGACAGGTTAGATGCAGGAACAATATTCCCGATGTTGGGGAAGTCCAGAGCCAGGGGTCACAGTCTAAGGATAAGGGGTAAGCCATCTAGGACCGAGATGAGGAGAAACTTTTTCACCCAGAGAATTGTGAACCTGTGGAATTCTCAACCACAGAAAGTTGTTGAGTCCAGTTCGTTGGATATATTCAAAAGGGAGTTAGATGTGGCCCTTACGACTAAAGAGATCAGGGGGTATGGAGAGAAGGCAGGAGCGGGGTACTGAAGTTGCATGATCAGCCATGATCATATTGAATGGTGGTGCAGGCGCGAAGGGCCGAATGGCCTGCTCCTGCACCTATTTGTTATGTTTCTATGTTAACTTTCAGTGATTCATGTATAAGGACACCCAACTCCTTCTGAACACCAACATTTCCCAATCTTTCACCATTTAAAAAATACTCTGCTTTACTATTTTTCTACCAAAGTGGATAACTTCACATTTCTCCACATTATATTTCATTTGCCGTGTTCTTTCCCACTCACTTAGCCTGTCTATATCCCCTTGAAGCCTATTAGTATCCTCCTCACAACTTACATTCCCACCTAGCTTTGTATCATCAGCAAACTTGGATACATTACATTTGGTCCCCTCATCCAAATCATTGATATAGATTGTGAATAGCTGAGACCCAAGCACTGATCCTTGCGATCCTTCTTCACTTGAAGGTGGGGGGTGAGAGCGTTCATACATACGCTGACATGCCCACATCTATCTCTTCATCACTTCTCTCACTCTACTATCCAACATCAAGTCTCGGATGAGCCAGAGCCTCCTTCAGCATAAAGTCGGGATCACTGAAGCTGCTATTTCTTTGTCGGCCACAAACTCTGCTCCCTTACTACTGATGCAAAGCCCCAACCCCCAGTCACTCGCTCAAACTGAACAAAACTGTGTGCAACCTCAAGCACATTCAATCAGTAACTCCATTTCCAGTTTTGCGGTCTGTGGACAGTGAACACAAAAAATAGGTGCAGGAGTAGGCCATTCGGCCCTTCGAGCCTGCATCACCATTCAATAAGATCATGGCTGATCATTCACCTCAGTACCCCTTTCCTGCTTTCTCTCCATACCCCTTGATCCCTTTAGCCGTAAGGGTCATATCTAACTCCATCTTGAATATATCCAATGAACTGGCATCAACAACTCACTGCGGTAGAGAATTCCACAGGTTAACAACTCTCTGAGTGAAGAAGTTTCTCCTCATTTCGGTCCTAAATGGCTTATCCCTTAGACTGTGACCCTTGGTTTTGGACTTCCTCATTATCAGGAACATTCTTCCTGCCTGTAACCTGTCCAATCCCGTCAGAATTTTCTATGTTTCTATGAGATCCCCTCTCATTCTTCTAAACTCCAGTGAATACAGGCCCAGTCGATTCAGTCTCTCCTCATATGTCAGTCCTGCCATCCCGGGAATTAGTCTGGTGAAACTTCGCTGCACTCCCTCAATAGCAAGAACATCCTTCCTCAGATTAGGAGACCAAAACTGAACACAACATTCAAGGTGAGGCCTCATCAAGGCCCTGTACAACTGCAGTAAGACCTCCCTGCTCCTATACTCAAATCCTCTTGCTATGAAGGCCGAACATGCCATTTGCCTTCTTCACCACCACCTGCTGTACCTGTATGCCAACTTTCAATGGCTGATGTACCATGACACACAGGTCTCGTTGCACCTCCCCTTTTCCTAATCTGTCGCCATTCAGATAATATTCTGCCTTCCTGTTTTTGCCACCAAAGTGGATAACCTCACATTTATCCACATTATACTGCATCTGCCATGCATTTGCCCACTCACCTAATCTGTCCAAATCACCCTGCAGCCTCTTGGCATCCTCCTCACAGCTTACACCGCCACCCAGCCTAATGTCATCTGCAAACTTGGAGATATTACACTCAATTCCTTCATCTAAATCATTCATGTATATTGTAAATAGCTGGCGTCCCAGCACTGAACCCTGCTGCACCCCACTAGCCACTGCTTGCCATTCTGAAAAGGACCCGTTTATCTCGACTTTCTGCTTCCTATCTACCAACCAGTTCTCTATCCACGTCAATACATTACCCACAATACCATGTGCTTTAATTTTGCACACTAATCTCTTATGTGGGACCTTATCAAAAGCCTTTTGAAAGTCCAAATACACAATATCCACTGGTTTTCCCTTGTCCACTCTACTAGTCACATCCTCAAAAAATTCGAGAAGATTTGTCAAGCATGATTTCCCTTTCATAAATCCATGCTAACTTGGACCAATCCTGTCACTGCTTTCCAAATGCGCTGCTATTTCATCTTAAATAATTGATTCCAACATTTTCATCACTACCGATGTCAGGCTAACCGGTCTATAATTACCCATTTTCGCTCTCCCTCCCTTCTTAAAAAGTGGTGTTACATTAGCTACCCTCCAGTCCATAGGAACTGATCCAGAGTTGATAGACGGTTGGAAAATGATCACCAATGCATCCACTATTTCTAGGGCCACTTCCTTAAGTACTCTGGGATGCAGAGTATTAGGCCCTGGGGATTTATCGGCCTTCAATCCCATCAATTTCCCTCACACAATTTCCTGACTAATAAGGATTTCCTTCAGTTCCTCCCTCTCGCTAGACCCTCGGTCCCCAAATATTTCCTGAAGATTATTTGTGTCTTCCTTCGTGAAGACGGAACCAAAGAATTTGTTCAATTGGTCTGCCATTTCTTTATTCCCCATTATAAATTCACCTGATTCTGACTGCAAGGGACCTAGGTTTGTCTTCACTAATCTTTTTCTCTTCACATATTTATAGAAACTTTTGCAGTCAGTTTTTATGTTCCCAGCAAGCTTCCTCTCATACTCTATTTTCCCCTTCCTAATTAAACCCTTTGGCCTCCTGTGCTGAATTCTAAATTTCTCCCAATCCTCAGGTTTGCTGCTTTTTCTGGCCAATTTATATGCCTCTTCCTTGGATTTAACACTATCTCGAATTTTCCTTGTTAGCCATGGTTGAGCCACCTTCCTCGTTTTATTTTTTACTCCAGACAGAGATGTACAATATTTGAAGTTCATCCATGTGATCTTTAAATGTCTGCCATTGCCTATCTACAGTCAACCCTTTAAGTATCATTCGCCAATCTATTCTAGCCAATTCACGTCTCATACCATTGAAGTTACCTTTCCTTAAGTTCAGGACCCTTGTCTCTGAATTAATTTTGTCACTCTCCATCTTAGTAAAGAATTCTACCATATTATGGTCACTCTTCCCCAAGGGGCCTCGCACAACAAGATTGCTAATTAGTCCTTTCTCATTACACATCACCCAGTTTGGGATGGCCAGCCCTCTTGTTGGTTCCTCGAATTGGTCTAGAAAACCAACCCTAATACACTCCAGGAAATCCTCCTCCACCGTATTGCTACCAGTTTGGTTAGCCCAATCAATATGTAGATTAAAGTCGCCCATGATAACTGCTGCACCTTTATTGCACGCATCACTAATTTCTTGTTTGATGCTGTCCCCAACCTCACTACCACTGTTTGGTGGTCTGTACACAACTCCCACTAGCGTTTTCTGCCCTTTGGTATTCCGTAGCTCCACCCATACCGATTCCACATCATCCAGGCCAATGTCCCTCCTTACTATTGCATTAATTTCCTCTTTAACCAGCAACGCTACCTCACCTCCTTTTCCTTTTTGTCTATCCTTCCTGAATGTTGAATACCCCTGGATGTTGAGTTCCCAGCCTTGGGTACCCTGGAGCCATGTCTCCGTAATCCCAATTATATCATATTCGTTAATAGCTGCGTGCGCAGTTAATTCGCCCACCTTATTCCGAATACTCCTCGCACTGAGGCACAGAGCCTTCAGGCTTGTCTTTTTAACACACTTTGTCCCTTTAGAATTTTGCTGTAATGTGGCCCTTTTTAATTTTTGCCTAGGATTTCTCTGCCCTCCACTTTTACTTTTCTTCTTTCTATCATTTGCTTCTGCCCCCATTTTACTTCCCTCTGTCTCCCTGCATAGGTTCCCATCCCCCTGCCATATTAGTTTAACCCCTCCCCAACAGCACTAGCAAACACTCCCCCTAGAACATCGGTTCTGGTCCTGCCCAGGTGCAGACCGTCCGGTTTGTACTGGTCCCACCTCCCCCAGAACCGGTTCCAATGTCCCAGAAATTTGAATCCCTCCCTTCTGCACCACTCCTCAAGCCACATATTCATCTTAGCTATCCTGCAATTCCTACTCTGACTAGCACGTGGCACTGGCAGCAATCCTGAGATTACTACCTTTGAGGTCCTACTTTTTACTTTAACTCCTAGCTCCCTAAATTCAGCTTGTAGGACCTCATCCCGTTTTTTACCTATATCGTTGGTACCTATATGCACCACGACAACTGGTTGTTCACCCTCCCCCTCCAGAATGCCCTGCAGCTGCTCCGAGACATCCTTAACCCTTGCATCAAGGAGGCAACATACCATCCAGGAGTCTCGGTTGCGACCGCAGAAATGCCTATCTATTCCCCTTACAATTGAATCCCCTACCACTATAGCTCTCCCATTCTTTTTCCTGCCTTCTTGTGCAGCAGAGCCACCCATGGTGCCAAGAACTTGGCTGCTGCTGCATTCCCCTGATGAGACATCTCACCCAACAGTACCCAAAATGGTGTATCTGTTTTGGAGGGAGGTGACCGCAGAGGACCCTTGCACTACCTTCCTTCCACTGCTCTGCCTGCTGGTCACCCGTTCCCTATCTGGCTGTCTACCTGCGGTGTGACCAACTCACTAAACGTGCTATTCACATTGGTCAGCCACTGACACAGTACCCAGTAACTTTACTCCAGTTCCTTTTTAGTTTGCTCCTATTCCGAACCAGTTAATGTTGCCAAATTGAAATTTACAGTAAGCACGAGCATCACCAGCTGAGTGACATCATACCACCTCAAATGGGATTGCAGACATTGATCACACTGTCATGTCACACTCAATGTCACAGATCATTGCAAACACTGATTTCAGGCTGCATGAAACTACCCCGACGAGAATTCTTTTGGTGTACAAACCTGTTTAAGTACATGTTTCTGTAACAGGAACCTCATTGACTTTACAGTCTTCACCCACATGGAATCTGAAATGAATGAAATGAGACAAACTTACAAGATGGTTATGGCAGGAAAGGGAGAACATTTTTGAATCTGTTGTCGTTCAAATCTTGGTCTATACTATTGGCAGATCGCCTGTGGCATTACTCATGGTATGTCCATTGCTACACTCTTTTACAAATATTAAGAGGAAAATACTTGTTCACGGTATGGGGGCAACATTGGCATAGTCACATTTATTGCCCAGCACATGAACCTGACCCAAAATACCTGGGCCTCACCCTGGACAGGACTCTCACCTATCAGCCCCATCTAACCAACACCAGCCAAAAAGTAAAGACAGGGTGAACCTGGTCCGGAAACTCGCTGGAACATAATGGGGGAGCACAGCCAGAACTCTTTGCACCGCAACAGTGGCCCTAGTCTACTCAGCTACAGAAAACTACTCTGCCTCATGGTCCTGCAGTCACCACACAAAGATCGTGGACGTGCAGCTGCCATGAGGACGGGGTCAAGCACGCTCAGGTCCACTCCAATTAAGTGGCTCCCGGTGCTGTCGCACATTGCCCCGTCTGCCATTTGCCACGATGCTCTGTGAGATGGAAAAATCATGAGCAAAATCAACCTTCCCACTCACGATGACTGGATAAACCCACCATGAAAGTGCTTAAAATCGTGCCGGCCATTCTGGGAAACAGCCGCCAATATTCCTGCAGCTGGTATCAACACACTATCCAGATGGACAAAATCGTGGGATGGATGCAGCATAAAGAGCCAACACCTCATCACAGACCCAACAGCAGAGGTCCCTGGCCTCAACCTCCCTCGAAGACAGTGGACAACGCTCAACCGAATCCACACACGGCATGGACGATGCGCCCACCTGCTCCACAAGTGGAAGATGAGGGACGACCCGAAGTGAGACTATGGCCATGAATCCCAGACCATGGAATACATCAACCTGCCCATCAGTTGCCAGAGACACCTCATTTCTCCACTCGACATCTCAGGAGGCCATCAAATGGAGAGCCAAACTAGACATCCCGTTATAAGCTTTGCCCATCATACTAAAGTAGTGGCATGCCCATCACTCGTTACATTATCCTGCTGCCAAATTGAAGCTCTAGGCCACAGCATCTAGTTAGGATTAAATAGAAGAGGGTGGTGTCAGAGGTTAATTGTTCTTTTTGTTTCCAAAGTGTGTAAGTGGTCAGATCAGCCAGAGGTTATGGGCTCCTTTGTCAGTTGAAGAACTATCAATTAATGGGCTTTCTTCAAACATTCTGACTGACTGCCTTTGTTCTAAGTGACAGACAGACACACTGATAAACATGCTCTCCCCTGCTGTCCATACACTTTTTTCTTACCCTCAAGTTTTCCCTTATGCCTTTATTAATCCAGTGTCCCATTAGTGTTTACTTAAGAACATAAGAAATAGGAGCAGGAGCAGGCCATTTGACCTCTCAAGCCTGCTCCGCCATTTAATAAGATCATGGCTGATCTGATCATGGACTCAGCTCCACTTCCCTGCCTGCTCCACATAATCCTTTATTCCTTTATCGCTCAAAAATCTGTCTTTCTCTGCCTTAAATATATTCAATGACCCGGCCTCCACAGCTCTTTGGGGCAGAGAATTCCACAGATTTACAACCCTCTGAGAGAAGAAATTCCTCCTCATCTCAGTTTTAAATGGGCGGCCCCTTATTCTGAGACTATGCCTCCTAGTTTTAATTTCCCGAGAGGAAACATCCTCTCTGCGTCCACCTTGTCGAGCCATCTCATTATCTTATATTTTTCGATTAAGATCACTTCTCATTCTTCTGAACACCAATGAGTATAGGCCCAACCTATCTTCATAAGTCAACCCCCTCATCTCCGGAATCAACATAGTGAACCTTCTCTAAACAGCCTCCAATGCAAGTATATCCTTCCTTACGGAGATCAACACTGTACGCATTACTCTAAGTGGGGCCTCACCAATACCCTGTACAGTTGTAACATGACTTCTCTGCTTTTATACTCTATACACTTTGCAATAAAGGTCAACATTCCATTTGCCTTCCTGATTACTTGCTGTACCTGCATACTAATCTTTTGTGTTTCATGCACAAGGACCCCCAGGTCCCTCTGTACTGCAGCATTTTACAATTTTTCTCCATTTAAATTATAATTTGCTTTTCTATTTTTTCTGCCAAAGTGGATAACCTCACATTTTCCCACATTGTACTCCATCTGCCAAATCTTTGCCCACTCACAGCCTATCTATATCCCTTTGCAGAATTTTTGTGTCTTCCTCACAATTTGCTTTCCCACCCATCTTTGTATCATCAGCAAACTTGGCTACATTACACTCAGTCGCTTCATCCAAGTCATTAATATAGATTGTAAATAGTGGAGGACCCAGCATCGATCCCTGCGGCACCCCACTAGCTACTGTTTGCCAACCGAAAAATGACCCGTTTATCCCGACTCTCTGTTTTCTGTTAGTTAGCCAATCCTCTATCCATGCTAATATATTACCCCTCAACCCAGTGAACTTTTATCTTGTGCAGTAACCTTTTATGTGGCACCTTATCGAATGCCTTCTGGAAATCCAAATACACCACATCCACTGGTTCCCCCTTATCTACCCTGCTCGTTACATCCTCAAAGAACTCCAGCAAACTTGTCAAACATGATTTCCCTTTCATAACCCCATGCTGACTCTGCTTGATTGAATTATGCTTTTCCGAATGTCCTGTTACTGCTTCCTTAATAATGGACTCTAGCATTTTCCCAATGACAGATGTAAGGCTCACTGGTCTATCATTTCTTGCTTTCTGTCTGCCTCCTTTTTTCAAATAGGGGCGTTACTTTTACGGTTTTCCAATCCTCTGGGAATTTTGGTAGATTACAACCAATGCATCCACTATCTCTGCAGCCACTTCTTTTAGGACCCTAGGATGCAACCCAGCAAGTCCAGGGGATTTGTTCACCTTTAGTCCCATTATTTTACCGAGTACTACTTCTTTAGTGATAGTGATTTTATTTAGTTCCTCCCTCCTATAGCCCCTTGATTATTCATCCTGGGATGTTTTTAAGTGCCTTCTCCTGTGAAAACTGATACAAAATATTTGTTCAAAGTCTCTGCCATTTCCCTGTTCCCCATTATTAATTCCACAGTCTCATCCTCTAGGGGATCAACATTTACTTTAGCCACTCTTTTCCTTCTTATGTACCTGTAGAAACTCTTACAATCTGTTCTTATATTTCGTGCTAGTTTACTTTCATAATTTATCTTCCCTCTCTTTATTATTTTTTTAGTCGTTCTTTGCTGGCTTTTAAAAGTTTCCCAATCCTCTGGCCTCCCACTGGTCTTGGCCACATTGTGTGCCCTTGTTTTCAATTTGATACCATCCCTTATTTCCTTAGTTAGCCACAGATAGTTATCCCTTCTCTTAGTCTTTCCTTCTCATTGGGATATATTTTTGTTGAGAGTTATGAATTATATCCTTAAATGTCTGCCACTGCTCATCAACCGTCCCAGACTTTAATCTATTTTCCCAGTCCACTTTAGCTAACTCTGCCTTCATACCTTTGTAGTCTCCTTTTCTCAGTTAAACACAATGCATGATTAGTACTGTGTGTGAGTGTGTGATTCATTCTGTATGCGTCGGTCTCTGGTACTGTATGAGAGTGTGGGATTTATTCTGTATCTGTCAGTCTCTGGTATTGTATGTGAGCTGCAGGAGGGCGATGGCTGACTGCAGTGCGGACAGGTACAGCAGGAGTGGCGATGTCGGGGCAAAGGAGCGGAGAGAGTTTGTAGAGGGATGTGATCGGGGCCCAGGAGAGGCAAGAGTTCGGGACCCAAAAGAGGCGAGGGCCCAAGGGCAGTACGGGCCAGCCCACACTGCGATATGTGTGCGCACTAGGTCCGTGCAGCAAAGCTGATCTCCAGTCGTCTTGGTTAATCCTTGCCACTAGACCAAGACCTAGCTCTGTCAAGCCCGTGTGGTGGCTGGTGTGCAACGGCCACCACATGTTCAAAAAATCCACGCACTGGCATCATCCACCCTTCAAGATGTAGTTGGGGATCTGGAATATTAGGTCCTTCATTGAAACACCTATGAACTCATCCCTTTTCGGTGTGGAAGCAAGTCATCCTCATTTCGAGGGACTGCCTATGATGATGCGGAGCCTCCTTTATTTAAGCTGAGAACACTGGTTTGAGATCCAACATTCTCGCCCTCCAACTAAATTTTAAATTCCACCATGTTATGATCACTCTTTCCTAGAGGATCCTTTACTAGGAGATCATTTATTAATCCTGTCTCATTACACAGTGCCAGATCTAAGATAGCCTGCTCTCTGGTTGGTTCCGCAACGTACTGTTCAAGGTAACTATCCCAGATACACTCTATGAACTTTTCCTCAAGGCTACCTGGCCACTTTGCTTTGTCCAATCAATATGAAGGTTAAAATCGCCCATGATTATTGCTGTTTCTTTTTTACAAGCCTCCATTATTTCTTGATTTATACTCCGTCCAACAGTGTAGCTACTGTTAGGGAACCTATAGACTATGCCCACCAGCAACTTTTTCCCCTTATTATTCCTTATCTCCACCCAAACTGATTCAACATCTTGATCTTCTGAGCCAATATCATTTCTCACTAATGCATTGATCTTATCCTTTATTAACAGAGCTACCCCTCCTCCTTTTCCCTTCTGTCTGTCCTTCCGAATTGTCAAATACCACTGAATATTTAGTTCCCAACCTTGGTCACCTTGCAACATCTCTGTAATGGCTATCAATTCATACCCATTGCACCTATTTGTGCTATCAACTCATCTATTTTGATACGAATGCTGCATGCATTCAGATAAAGAGCTTTTAAATTTGTTTCTTTAGCATTTTTGCCTGCTTTGATCCCACTTTCATGTTTATACATTCTGTCCCTTCCTGTCACGCTATGATTTTCATTTCCCCCAATACCACCCTGCTCTATTGCCTTCTCCTTATTCTTTGACTTTTTAAATTTTCGCTCACCTCAACCCTCCCCCCACTAATTAGTTTAAAGACCTCTCTACAGCCCTAGTTATTCGATGCGCCAGGACACTAGTCCCAGTACTGTCTAAGTGGAGCCCATCCCAACGGAACAGCTCCCTCTTGCCCCAGTCCTGGTGCCAGTGTCCCGCAGACCAAAACCCTTTTCTCCCACACCAGTCTTTGAGCCACGTGTTTAACTCTGATCTTATTTACTCTATGCAAATTAGCTCGTGGCTCAGGTAGTAATCCAGAGATTATTATCTTTGTGGTTCTGCTTTTTAATTTGGCCCCTAGCTTCTCATACTTCCTCAGCAGATCCTCTTTGTTTCTCCTACCTATGTCATTGGTACCCACGTGGACCACGACAACTGGATCTTCCCCCTCCCACTCCAAGTTCCTCTCCAGCCCAGAAGAGATGTCCTTAACCCTGGCACCGGGTAGGCTTGTTCTTGTTTATTAGTCGAATATATTTGTCCTGGACGCTGTTGACCACCGTTTTAAATGTTTCCCATTGCTGTTCTACATTATTGTTTGCAGGGTATCTGTTCTGGGACTGCTTCGCTTCACCGTGTACATCAGTCATTTGGATATAGGTCTAGAGCGAGCGGTGTTTAAATTTGCAGACAATACTGGGAGGCACAGAAAATAATTCTGAGGAATCTGGAAGAGGGTATTGATATGATGGACCAGATCTTCAGCAGTTGCCACTGATTCCTGTAAGATTTTTCCTTAAAGCAAACCAGAAACAAACATCAACAAAAACAGTCTGGCCCAGGCTTCCCGCACACTGACTGGGCTGACCCTGGTCAGATTGGCATCACCGGGGTTAATTTTATATGTGGGATGCATTTCCCTATCCTCCGCTGGCAGTTCTGCCAGTATTGCAGTAGATATTTGTTGTGGCATTCTTTGGGAATCCGCCACAGCTGGAGAGACAGGTGGCTGGCAAGCAGCCTGTTAAACTTTTGTGTCCGTGAAAATTTCTCATTACACAGATGAAGCCAGCACACAGCCGCACGCGAGAGCTTGCACAGACCCTTCCAATTTTTACCAACGACCACCTCCATCAACTGCAATACTGAGCACTGAGGCCCAACAGACGGTTTAACAGACAGCTCCTGCACCCACAGTCTCCACCAGATACTGGAACGTGGCAGATGCATTCTCCCTTCTGAAATACGTGACTGTAACTAAAAACAGATACAGACATTCTTCTGGATGGCCAGCTAAAATCTCAAATTCATTACCAACCATAGTAACATAGCCAAGTCTTTAACTATCGTGACCTGGAAGATGATGCACAACAAAATTATCTGACCTAAACAGAGGAAGCTTGCCGGAAACATAAAAACTGACTGCAAAAGCTTCTACAGATATGTGAAGAGAAAAGATTAGTGAAGACTAACGTAGGTCCCTTGCAGTCAGACTCAGGTGAATTTATAATGGGGAACAAAGAAATGGCAGACCAATTGAACAAATACTTTGGTTCTGTCTTCACGAAGGAAGACACAAATAACCTTCCGGATGTACTAGGGGACAGAGGGTCTAGTGAGAAGGAGGAACTGAAGGATATCCTTATTAGGCGGGAAATTGTGTGAGGGAAATTGATGGGATTGAAGGCCGATAAATCCACGGGGCCTAATAGTCTGCATCCCAGAGTACTTAAAGAAGTGGCCTAGAAATAGTGGATGCATTGGTGATCATTTTCCAACTGTCTATCGACTCTAGATCAGTTCCTATGGACTGGAGGGTAGCTAATGTAACACCACTGTTTAAAAAAGGAACGAGAGAGAAAACGGGTAATTATAGACCGGTTAGCCTGACATCAGTAGTGAGGAAAATGTTGGAATCAATCATTAAGGATGAAATAGCAGCACATTTGGAAAACAGTGACAGGATCGGTCCAAGTCAGCATGGATTTATGAAAGGTAAATCATGCTTGACGAATCTTCTGGAATTTTTTGAGGACAGTGGACAAGGGAGAACCAGTGGATGTGGTGTATTTGGACTTTCAAAAGGCTTTTGACAAGGTCCCACACAAGAGATTGGTGTGCAAAATTAAAACACATGGTATTAGGGGTAATGTACTGATGTGGATAGAGAACTGGTTGGCTGACAGGAAGCAGAGAGTCGGAATAAACGGGTCCTTTTCAGAATGGCAGGCAGTGACTAGTGGGGTGCCACAGGGCTCAATGCTGGGACCCCAGCTCTTTACAATATACATTAATGATTTAGATGAAGGAATTGAGTGTAATATCTCCAAGTTTGCAGATGACACTAAATTGGGTGACGGTGTGAGCTGTGAGGAGGACGCTAAGAGGCTGCAGGGTGACTTGGACAGGTTAGGTGAGTGGGCAAATGCATGGCAGATGCAGTATAATGTGGATAAATGTGAGGTTATCCACTTTGGGGGCAAAAACACAAAGGCAGAATATTATCTGAATGGCGGCAGATTAGGAAAAGGGGAGGTGCAACGAGACCTGGTGTCATGGTTCATCAGTCATTGAAAGTTGGCATGCAGGTACAGCATGCGGTGAAGGCGGCAAATGGTATGTTGGCCTTCATAGCTAGGGGATTTGAGTATAGGAGCAGGGAGGTCTTACTGCAGTTGTACAGGGCCTTGGCGAGACTTCACCTGGGGTATTGTGTTCAGTTTTGATCTCCTAATCTGACGAAGGACGTACTTGCTATTGAGGAAGTGCAGCGAAGGTTCACCAGACTGATTCCAGGGATGGCTGGACTGACATATGAGGAGAGACTGAATCAACTGGGCCTTTATACACTGGAGTTTAGAAGAATGAGAGGGGATCTCATAGAAACGTATAAGATTCTGACGGGACTGGACAGGTTAGATGCGGGAAGTCTGTTCCTGATGTTGGGGAAGTCCAGAACCAGGGGACACAGTCTTAGGATAAGGGGTAGGCTATTTAGGACTGAGATGATGAGAAACTTCTTCACTCAGAGGGTTGTTAAGCTGTGGAATTCCCTGCTGCAGAGAGTTGTTGATACCAGTTCATTGGATATATTCAAAGGGAGTTAGATATGGTCCTTATGGCTAAATGGATCAAGGGGTATGGAGAGAAAGCAGGAAAGGGGTACTGAGGGAATGATCAGCCATGATCTTATTGAATGGTGGTGCAGGCTCGAAGGGCCGAATGGCCTACTCCTGCACCTATTTTCTATGTTTCTATGTTTCTAAAAACAGAAATGGTGGAAATACTCCGGTCAGGCAGTATCTGTGGAGAGAGAAACAGAGTTAACGTTTCAGGTCGATGACCTTTCATCAGAACTGAGAGAATTTAGAGATATCAAAATTTGAAGCAAGTGGGCCTTCATAGCTCGGGGATTTGAGTATAGGAGCAGGGAAACCGATTGGGGAGGTGTAGGGGGGACGGGTGAACAAAGAACAAAAGGGAAGGTCTGTGATAGGGTGCAGGCAAGGAGAGATTAAATGTCAAAATGGGGGTGGTAATAGAAGTAAAGAAACCAAAGATGGGTCCAGAGGAGCTGCAAATGGTAGCAGTAGAACCACTTCTAGCACCTGCTGTCCAAGAAAATGGGAGAAGTTGTTGAATTCAATGTTGAGTCTGGAAAGTTGTAAAGTGCCTAATCGAAAGATGAGGTGCTGTTCCTCGAGCTTCATTAGAACAGAGAGGTCAGATTGGGAGTGGGGCAGAGAATTAAATTGGCAAGCCACCGGAAGCTCAGGGTCAGGCTAGAGGACTGAACGGAAAGTGATCACCCAGTCTGCATTTGGTCTCCCCAGTGTAGAGGAGACTGCATCGTGAGCAGTGAGTACAGTATACCAAGATGAAAGTAGTACAAGTAAATCACTTTTACCTGGACAGGCTGTTTGGGGCCCTCGACAGTGGGAAGGGAGGAGGTGAAAGGGCAGGTGTTGCATCTCTTGCACTTGCATGGGAAGGTGCAGTGGGAAGGGGAGCGGCTGTTCAGGGTGATGGAAGAGCAGACCACAGTGTTGCGGAGGGAATGGTCTCTTTGCAATGTTCAAAGTGGAGGGGAAGATGTGTTTGGTGGGGGCATTGTGCTGGACTTGGCGGAGGATGATCCATTGTATGTGGAAGCTGGTGACTGGAAGGTGAGGACAAGGGGGACCTATCGTGCTTTTGGGAGGGAGGTGAAGGGGTGAAGGCAGTTGAGGAAATGGGATGGATACAGTCGAGGGCCCTGTCAACCACAGTGGAGGGGAATACTTGGTTGAGGAAAAAGTAAGATATATTGGAAGCACTGGTATGGAAGGTGGCACCGTCAGAACAGATTCAACGGAGATGGAGAAACAAAAAGAATTGAAGCGAGTCCTTACAGAAAGCTGCGTGGAAGGAAGTGTAATCAATGTAGCTGCGGGAATTGGTGGACTTATAATAGATATTGATTGACGGCCTAATGCAGAAATAAAGACAGAAAATCTGTGAAAGTCAGAGATAGACCATGTGAAGGTGAGGGAGGGGTGGTAATTGGAAGCAAAGTTGTGGTGTGACCCCCAGTATGTTAATGGTGGGTGACTCGATGATGGTAACGTATAAAATTCTGACGGGACTGCACAAGTTAGATGCAGGAAGAATGTTCCCGATGTTGGGGATGTCCAGAACCAGGGGACACAGTCTAAGGATAAGGGGTAAGCCATATAGGACCGAGATGAGGAGAAACTTTTTCACCCAGAGAGTTGTGAACCTGTGGAATTCTCTACCACTGAAAGTTGTTGAGGCCAGTTCACTGGACATATTCAAAAGGGAGTTAGATGCGGCCCTTACGGCTAAAGGGATCAGGGGGTATGGAGAGAAGGCTGGGGTGGGGTACTAAGGTTGAATGATCAGCCATGATCATATTGAATGGCGGTGCAGGCTCGAAGGGCCGAATGGCCTGCTCCTGTACCTATTTTCTATGTTTCTATGAAGGGAATAGTCAGAGATGAACCATGTGAAGGTGAGGGAGGGGTGGTAACTGGAAGCAAAGTTGATGACATTTTCCAGTTTGGTGTGACCTCCAGTATGTTAATGGTGGGGGACTCGGTGATGGTAATGCCATAGAATATCAACGGGAGCTGGTTAGGGATCTTTTCACTGGAGATGGTCATTGTCTGGCACTTAAGTGGCAAGTAAAATTTGTACCACACATCAGTTCAAGCTGGAATGTTGTCCAGTTCCATGTTCACACCACGATCCGTTCACCCATCACCCCTGTGCTTGCTGACCTACACTGGCTCCTGGTCCAACAACACCTTGATTTAAAAATTCTCAGGGCAAGAATTTCCTATCAGCCCACCAGCGCCCGATCTGCGCCCAAAAGACCGCTAAGACTGGGAAGATTATCGCCAGCGAAAACTCCCCCCCGCCCCCCCCAAAATAAATCGGCCGAGTGAAAAACATGGGCTTTGCACCCCCATTCTGGGTGAAAAAGTGCAACTTAGGATCAATTGGGCAGTTCGTAAACAAAATGGGTGAAAAATATTTTTTAAAAATCAATTAAAAATTTACCCCGAGGTTGCAGGTTGGGCCGAACACCAGAAAAACAATAAAAATAATTTTTCAAAAAACATCAACTAAATAAAATCAAAAAAACATTCCCAAGACAACTTAAAATTAAATCACAACATATTTTTAAAATAATTAATAAAAAAAACAATTACTAATCTTTTTCTTGCTCGTGGGCGTTTTTTAAAACTTACCAACGGGTCACCGTTCAGTCAAATATCGCGCCAGGGCGATCTGAGGACGATACACGCTGGCAGTCCGCTCCCCAGCGGTACCTCGAAACCGCCGATGTAACTTAGGTGAGGAAATTTTCGCTCAACTGATTACCACCCACAATGACCAATAAGCGGTAAATCCCAGCCCTCAATCTCTTGTTTAAATCTCACCATGGCCCTCACCCCCTCCCTATCTCTGTAAATTCCTCCAGCTCTACAACCCTCCAATATAGCTGTAATCCTCCAATTGTGGCCTCTTGTGCATCCCCCACTTCCTTTGCCCCACCATTGGGGCCTATGCCGTCTAGGCCTCAAATTCTCTGGAATTCCCTCCCTAAACCTCTCACCAGTCCCACCTCTTTTAAGACGCTCCATGAAAACTAACACTTTAACCAAGCTTTTGGCTTCCTATCCCAATATCTTCTTTGGCTCAGTGTCAATTAGTGTCTGATTACGCTCCTCCGAAGTCCCTTGGGATATTTTACTATGCTAAAGGCGACGTATAAATGCAAGTTAATAATGTTCTCTTCACTGGCATTGCTAGTTCAGCCATAATGTCATTTTCACACCCCCTCCCCAGTATTGCATTTGGCTGACAATCAGCTGCTCCCCGGGCTCATTGTAATGAACACTGCGGCAGACAGCGCAAACCCTCCAATCACTGCGCAGCAGACAGCACAACTCTTTTGATAGGACAAAATTAACCAGTTAAATCAAGTGCCCCCCAATCTGGGGGACACTCCAAATATTTTTAAAGGCCCTTTTTTTGGTTTGTTTTCTTTTGGTATTTTTTGTAGTTTTATTTTGTTTTTTTGGGCACTAAAATCATAATTTTTACAAGTGCCCCCTATAAAAGGGGAGGGGGACACTAAAGCTGGCAATTAAAACAAATTAAACTTTAAAACATATAAAATCAAATAAAAATTTGGTTGCCGGGGGTGATGATGCACTCCAGTCCCTCCGGTGCCCACCTCTCGCGGAAGGCCGCGAGCGTACTGGTGGACACCGCGTGCTCCATCTCCAAGGACACCCTGGCCCGGATGTAGGCGCGGAAGAGAGGCAGGCAGTCAGGCTGAACGACCCCCTCGACCGCCCGCTGCCTGGACCGGCTGATGGCACCCTTGGCCATGCCCAGGAGCAGTCCAACAAGGAGGCCCTCGGACCGACCCGCTCCCCTCCGCACAGGGTGCCCAAAGATCAGGAGTGTGGGACTGAAGTGCAGCCAGAAATTGAGGAGCAGCTCCTTTAAATAATGAAACAGGGGCTGCAACCTCGTACATTCAATAAAAACGTGGAACACGGACTCTTCCAGACCGCAGAAATTGCAGGCAGCCTGGGAGCCTGTGGACCGACTTAAAAATTTATTGCATGGGACTGCTCCGTGCACCACCCTCCAGGCCAAGTCCCTAATAAATAGTGGGAGGACTCCCGCGTAGAGTGCACTCCATTGGTGACCCCCGCCTCCTCCGGACGGCAAGATGGTACGCCATGGCGGGTCCGGACGGCAGACGAGGATGGAAAGGTTGAGAGTGTGCAGGAGCAGCCCGTACAGGAAACCTCTCCGCGCAGAACTGAAAGGCACGGAGGGGATTTCCCCGAGGCGGCTCAAGTTGTGAGGCGCCGGCTCCCGAGGTTCCGGGGTTTGGCGCCGATGAGGAATTCCGTCCGGACGGGGGTCAGTTTGGACTGGATCTCCCCACATGTTTGAGCCTCCTCGACACACCTAACGGAGTCAGGTCCTAGACTGTTTTTAGCGACTCGATGACATCGGCCGCACGGCGGACGTCGGACGAATTTAGGCGCCGTGCCAGCATGCCAGGCACCATCCAGCCCGCTCCTCCGCCATCGAGCAGGTCCCTGACCCTGGTCACCTCGCCAGCCACAGCCCTCTCGTCCGACTAAAACCTCGGTCGTGGAGGTACGGATTCCTGAG
Organism: Pristiophorus japonicus; assembly: GCF_044704955.1. Taxonomy (NCBI): domain Eukaryota; kingdom Metazoa; phylum Chordata; class Chondrichthyes; family Pristiophoridae; genus Pristiophorus; species Pristiophorus japonicus. The sequence goes on from NC_091990.1 coordinate 26,119,492, forward strand.
CAGCGGCTCCTGCAGGACAGCCGCCACTCCAGACGGTGGAGGGCTGCACTTGGTGGAGACTTTGTTCCAGACCCTGATGAGTTCCTGGTAAAAGACAGGCAGCCCCTGGACGGCGGTCCTGACGCCCCCCCCCCCAAGCTCACAAACAGGAGCTGCGTGTCGTAGTTGAGGCTGTACTGCTGGCGGAAGAAATACGTCGCCAGCGCACGCCACCTAGGAGGGGGCTCAACGTAAAGGTATCTCTGCAGGTTCTGAAGACGGAAAGTCGCTAGCTGGGTGCTGACGCACACCAACGACTGACCACCTTCCCTAAGCGGGAGACTCAAGACTGCGGCAGAGACCCAGTGCTTCCTGTTGTTCCAGAAGAAGTCTACCAGCTTCTTCTGTGCAGACAGCACAAACCCTTCAATAACCGCGCGGCAGACAGCACGAACCCCCTAATCACCACGTGGCACACAGCACAAACCCTCCAATCACCGCACTACGCACAACGCGAGCACCCCCAATTACTGCTGACACACAGTACAAACCCTCCAATCACTGTGCAGCACACAACACAAACCCTCCAATCACCGTGCGGCACACAGCGCAAACCCTCCAATCACCGCATGGCACAGAGCGCAAACCCTCCAATCACCGCGTGGCACAGAGCGCGAACCCTTCAATCACCATACAGGACACAGCGAGAACCCTCCAATCACCACACGGGACACTGCGCGAACATTCCAATCGCCGCACTAGCCTGGCTTTCTTCTCCAATTAACATTCAGAAATGAGAGGAGCTGCCTGTCATTGGTTGGATGATTCGTTATTATTCTGCCCCGGGTTGAAAGTGGGACGGCAAATGGAAGTGGTGCCTCTCCAGTAACACCGAGCTGCCACAGGCTGCAGCTCCAGTAATGAGCTGTAAAGATTCCAAAACCTTGAGGGACGTGAATAAAAATGAGAGAAATGGCGAGGTCTCCGATATGGAGTGAAACCCCAATACCTGCGACTGAAATCATCGCTTTCACCACTTTGACCAGGGCTTCCAGTCCGTGCTCTGCAGAGCAGTCCAGATTTTTGCAGTAATTATCCAGGCGTTGCAGCCAGCTCTTGTTCTGCATACACTGGGTCTCGGTATATACCGTGGGGTGTAACACTGTCCCCGGCTGAAGCTCCTGGATAAAGGCTTCAATGTCAACTACAAAATATGAAAGAACAACTACAAAATATGAAAGTGGGATTCAAATTACAGGGGCATTGGAACCGGTTCTGGGGGAGGTGGGACCAGTACAAACTGGACGGTCTGCACCTGGGCAGGACCGGAACCAATGTCCTAGGGGGAGTGTTTGCTAGTGCTGTTGGGGAGGAGTTAAACTAATATGGCAGGGGATGGGAACCAATGCAGGGAGACAGAGGGAAACAAAAAGGAGACAAAAGCAAAGGACAGAAAGGAGATGAGGAAAAGTGGAGGGCAGAGAAACCCAAGGCAAAGAACAAAAAGGGCCACTGTACAGCAAAATTCTAAAAGGACAAAGGGTGTTAAAAAAACAAGCCTGAAGGCTTTGTGTCTTAATGCAAGGAGTATCCGTAATAAGGTGGATGAATTAACTGTGCAAATAGATGTTAACAAATATGATGTGATTGGGATTACAGAGACGTGGCTCCAGGATGATCAGGGCTGGGAACGCAACATCCAGGGGTATTCAACATTCAGGAAGGATAGAATAAAAGGAAAAGGAGGTGGGGTAGCATTGCTGGTTAAAGAGGAGATTAATGCAATAGTTAGGAAGGACATTAGCTTGGATGATGTGGAATCTATATGGGTAGAGCTGCAGAACACCAAAGGGCAAAAAACGTTAGTGGGAGTTGTGTACAGACCTCCAAACAGTAGTAGTGATGTTGGGGAGGGCATCAAACAGGAAATTAGGGGTGCATGCAATAAGGGTGCAGCAGTTATAATGGGTGACTTTAATATGCACATAGATTGGGCTAACCAAACTGGAAGCAATACGGTGGAAGAGGATTTCCTGGAGTGCATAAGGGATGGTTTTCTAGACCAATATGTTGAGGAACCAACTAGGGGGGAGGCCATCTTAGACTGGGTGTTGTGTAATGAGAGAGGATTCATTAGCAATCTCATTTTGCGAGGCCCCTTGGGGAAGAGTGACCATAATATGGTGGAATTCTGCATTAGGATGGAGAATGAAACAGTTAATTCAGAGACCATGGTCCAGAACTTAAAGAAGGGTAACTTTGAAGGTATGAGGCGTGAATTGGCTAGGATAGATTGGCGAATGATACTTAAGGGGTTGACTGTGGATGGGCAATGGCAGACATTTAGAGACCGCATGGATGAACTACAACAATTGTACATTCCTGTCTGGCATAAAAATAAAAAAGGGAAGGTGGCTCAACCGTGGCTATCAAGGGAAATCAAGGATAGTATTAAAGCCAAGGAAGTGGCATACAAATTGGCCAGAAATAGCAGTGAACCCGGGGACTGGGAGAAATTTAGAACTCAGCAGAGGAGGACAAAGGGTTTGATTCCAGCAGGGAAAATGGAGTACGAGAAGAAGATTGCAGGGAACATTAAGACGGATTGCAAAAGTTTCTATAGATATGTAAAGAGAAAAAGGTTAGTAAAGACAAACGTAGATCCCCTGCAGTCAGAATCAGGGGAAGTCATAACAGGGAACAAAGAAATGGCGGACCAATTGAACAAGTACTTTGGTTCGGTATTCACTAAGGAGGATACAAACAACCTTCCGGATATAAAAGGGGTCAGAGGGTCCTGAGGAGGAGGAGGAACTGAGGGAAATCCTTATTAGTCGGGAAATTGTGTTGGGGAAATTGATGGGATTGAAGACCAATAAATCCCCAGGGCCTGATGGACTGCATCCCAGAGTACTTAAGGAGGTGGCCTTGGAAATAGCGGATGCATTGACAGTCATTTTCCAACATTCCATTGACTCTGGATCAGTTCCTATGGAGTGGAGGGTAGCCAATGTAACCCCACTTTTAAAAAAAAGAGGGAGAGAGAAAACAGGGAATTATAGACCGGTCAGCCTGACATCGGTAGTGGGTAAAATGATGGAATCAATTATTAAGGATGTCATAGCAGCGCATTTGGAAAGAGGTGACATGATAGGTCCAAGTCAGCATGGATTTGTGAAAGGGAAATCATGCTTGACAAATCTTCTGGAATTTTTTGAGGATGTTTCCAGTAGAGTGGACAAGGGAGAACCAGTTGATGTGGTATATTTGGACTTTCAGAAGTATTGGACAAGGTCCCACACAAGAGATTAATGTGCAAAGTTAAAGCACATGGGATTGGGGGTAGTGTGCTGACATGGATTGAGAACTGGTTGTCAGACAGGAAGCAAAGAGTAGGAGTAAATGGGGACTTTTCAGAATGGCAGGCAGTGACTAGTGGGGTACTGCAAGGTTCTGTGCTGGGGCCCCAGCTGTTTACACTGTACATTAATGATTTAGACGAGGGGATTAAATGTAGTATCTCCAAATTTGCGGATGACACTAAGTTGGGTGGCAGTGTGAGCTGCGAGGAGGATGCTATGAGGCTGCAGAGCGACTTGGATAGGTTAGGTGAGTGGGCAAATGCATGGCAGATGAAGTATAATGTGGATAAATGTGAGGTTATCCACTTTGGTGGTAAAAACAGAGAGACAGACTATTATCTGAATGGTGACAGATTAGGAAAAGGGGAGGTGCAACGAGACCTGGGTGTCATGGTACATCAGTCATTGAAGGTTGGCATGCAGGTACAGCAGGCGGTTAAGAAAGCAAATGGCATGTTGGCCTTCAAGGGGATTTGAGTACAGGGGCAGGGAGGTGTTGCTACAGTTCTACAGGGCCTTGGTGAGGCCACACCTGGAGTATTGTGTACAGTTTTGGTCTCCTAACCTGAGGAAGGACATTCTTGCTATTGAGGGAGTGCAGCGAAGGTTCACCAGACTGATTCCCGGGATGGCGGGACGGACCTATCAAGAAAGACTGGATCAACTGGGCTTGTATTCACTGGAGTTCAGAAGAATGAGAGGGGACCTCAGAGAAACGTTTAAAATTCTGATGGGTTTAGACAGGTTAGATGCAGGAAGAATGTTCCCAATGTTGGGGAAGTCCAGAACCAGGGGTCACAGTCTAAGGATAAGGGGTAAGCCATTTAGGACCGAGATGAGGAGAAACTTCTTCACCCAGAGAGTGGTGAACCTGTGGAATTCTCTACCACAGAAAGTTGTTGAGGCCAATTCACTAAATATATTCAAAAGGGAGTTAGATGAAGTCCTTACTACTAGGGGGATCAAGGGGTATGGCGAGAAAGCAGGAATGGGGTACGAAGTTGCATGTTCAGCCATGAACTCATTGAATGGCGGTGCAGGCTAGAAGGGCCGAATGGCCTACTCCCGCACCTATTTTCTATGTTTCTATGTAACACAATGACAGGCATGAGTGGTTAACATGCAACAGTAGTACAGGTAGGACCTCGGCCTTATCCACGATTCCCTTATCCAGCACCACCCCTTGTCCGGCATGATTCTGGTGGCCGGGGGCGAATGCAACGAACGCGGCTGCCCTCCAGCCCGCCGACAGTCAGCCCGCTGGGGGCTTGCCGGCACTTCGCGGACCGCCCGGGGTACCGATCTCCTCCCCCCACAACACCCCCCCCCCCCGCCCTCGGGCTGACCTCCATTTATCCGGAAAAATCCCTTATTCGGCATAGGCCAGGTCCCGAGGATGCCGGATAAGGGAGGTTCAATCTGTATAATTAAATATGTAATACAGTAACAACTGAAATACAACCAAACATCTTCAATCAAAGGCGGGTAAATAAGGTACAGATCAGCCACAATATAAATGAATGGCAGAACTGTCTCAAGGGGCTGAATAACCTCCTCCTGTTCGTAAAAGCAGCCATCAACCTCGAAAAACCCTAACTCAGGTTCGTTGTGTCTGTGTCCATCTTGCTGCCAACACCCGCCACACCCCCATGTTTCTTTCAGTTCTGCTAAGAGTTGGCAAACTTTCTCTCTCCAATCTGTATTTCTGAGGATTGCTGTTTCACTTTCACCCACAACAATTATTTCACACACAGGATAGCTCCAAAAAGCCAGAATGAACAGAGTATCATCCAGCCCCAAAGAATAATCAGAATAAAGCCGGACGGACCACACAGCTACAACCTAGGCATCGGGTCAGGACACCACGAAAGCACACCCAGTCCAGTCAACCCTGCCAAGTCCTCAGTAACATCTGGGGATTGGTGCTGAAGTTGGGAGCGATATCCAACAGATTCGTCAAGCAACAAACTGATATAGCCTCACTCACAGAATCATGTAATAATAGAGAAAGGGCAGCAGTATTGAATAACTATTTTGCCTCAGTTTTTACTAAAGAAGACAATGAAATAGACACTTCAATAGAGGAGAAGCTTAAAAAGTACATTAATACAGTTGGGATAGAAAGGGAGGAAATAACTGACAAACTAGCAAACTAAAAGGAGGATAAAACCCTCGGTCTGGATGGTATTCACCCACACATACTCGAAGAAACTAGAGAGGAGATAGCAGAGGCAGTAGTTTACATATACACAAACGTTCCATAGAAAAGGGGGTAGTTCCGAAGGACTGGTGGAAAGGTAATGTTGTTCATATATACAAAAAGGGAGATGGAATAAATTGTGGGAACTATAGACCAGTCTGCTTAACGCCAGTGATAGGAAAGATACTGGAATCTATACTAAAAGAAATGATAGAAGCGCATCTATATACAGAAAATAATTTTTCTTAAAGTCAGCATAACTTCCGAAAGGCCAAGTCATACTCAACTAATCTGTTAGAATTCTTTGACGAGGTAATGGAAAGAGTAGATATGGGTAATGCAGAAGATGCCATGTACTTGGATTTCAAAAGGCCTTTGATAAAGGTACAACATGGTAGGCTCATGATAAAGGTTAGGGCTTGTGGAGTCAGGAGCAAATGGCTGAATGGATAGCAAATTATCTGTGATATGTACCTTTCATCAATGTTCCCTCTAAGCTGCATGGCTCTCTGAGGTTCTTGCGCAGCCCGCGACCGGCATTTTCAATGTTAAATTTTGCGCATGTGCGAATGGGCTGTGAGTGGGCTGCGCAACAAAAAAGATTAGGATTAACATTGCCTTTGATGGAGGCAAAATATGGTTTATAAAGGAGCAAGATTTACAATAGTTCTTCAGAGGGCTTGAAAGATAGAACTAGAAGTCGAAAACCACTCGTGTCTAGTTGAGCCGATCATTCAAACTAGGTATCAATAAAGTCTGTTCCATTTACTCCACCATCAGGTGTCTCATGCTTACTTGAAATGTTTTGTCGTGAACCAGAGGAGGAAGGAGGTTGAACGCCAACAGCCATCAGCATCTCGGGATTTTGTGGGGACCTCTAGCCTTTGTTGTGTCGGTGCACTCAACTATTTCTTGATGTCACGTGGCTGAAGTCTGGCATCTGTGATGGGGAGGCCGAGAAGGATCAGCCACTCAGCAATTGTTGCTGAAGATAGTTGTGTACATTTCAGCCTTGTATTTTGCACTCACTTTCAGGTACACCTGGTGTCACTCCTGGTATGCTCTTCTGTGCGCTTCACTGCACTAGGATCGGTCATCTGACCTGATAGTAATGAAGAAGTGAGGGATATGCTGGGCCACGAGGTTAAAAATTGCAGTGGAATCTAATTCTGCTGATGGCCCACAGAGCCTCATGGAAGCTCAGTTTTGACCTGCCAGATCTGTTCTTAATCCGTGCCGTTTAGTACAGTGACAGTGTCACATGACTGGAGGATGAGTGTCCTCAGTGTGAAGAGGGTGCTTGGTCTCCACAAGGGCTGTGTGGTGGTCATTCCTACCAATGCTGTTATGGACAGATGCATCTGTGACAGGTAGATTGGTGAAGACAAAGTAAAGAAAGTTATTGTCTCATGTTGGCTCTCGTACCTCCTGTAAGCCCAGTCTGGCAGCTATGACCTTCAGGACTTGGCAGATCGGTCTGTGATGATACTAGTGTGACGGACATTGAATTTGCTCACCCAGCGTACATTGTGCCCTTGCCACCCTCAGTGCTTTCTTCAAGTGGTGTTCAACATGGATGAGTACTCATTCAGCGGAGATATATGGTAATCAGCAGGAAGATTCCGTGCCCATGTTTGACCTGAAGCCATGAGACTTCATGGAATCCCAACATGATGACGAGCACACTCTCACCCGACTAGTACTGTATTCCCACCCAATGTTCCCTGTAATCTTTTTTTTCTAAGGCCACTTTAAGGGGCTGTACGGCCCGTTCAAAATGCCGCGCATTCATGCTTTTTCTATTGAAAAGCTGGCAAGCCGACTGCGCGGGACCCTTAGAGCGCTATGCGGCTTGAAAACATTGCCCCCACCTCAGTCAGTGAGTCAGTCCTGTCGGTAGGACAGGATATAACCAGTGATGGTGATGGAAGAGTCTGGGATGTTGCTGATAGATATGATTTACATAGAATATCATCATCATAGGCGATCCCTCGAACGAGGATGACTTGCTTCCACACGAGTTCACAGATGCCTCAATGAAGGACCGAACTCCAATTGAGGGGGTGGAAGATGCCTGTGCGTGGATTTTTTTTAATGGGTGACCATTGTCCATCAGCCACTACACGGGCTTGACAGAGCTAGGCCTTTATCCAGTGGCAAGGGTTAACCAGGACGACTGGAGACCTGCTCTGCTGCACGGACCTAGTGCGCGCACATAAACCGTTAATGTCAACTATTTATCACTCCCTGTAACACATGGGTATTTTGTCTCAACTTGTTACTCTAAAAGTCACCTCCCTTGAGCCCTGTGCTGTGAGAGTGTACAGGAATACTATACTTCATTCCCCTCGCTCTTAAATATCAGTCATGACTGGACTGTGATTAAGATTAAGGCCCATACCCAACTAACTATTGCATCAGTGTATTTTACATCAGTGTATCAGCTGTATTGACAAAACCGAATATATTGAACAAAAACCAAAGCGATTCGACCAGAGTGCTGCAGACAGCAGCGATTGGAACTCCCCGAACATAACAATAAAGTAAGCTTGCAGGAAGTTGGAGAAGCTGAACAAGGCTGAGTGGGTTGCACAGCAGGATACTAAATCTTCCCGTTTGCTCAAAGTATGGAATGGATTGAACGACACACACAATGACATAGAATATACAGCATAGAAAAGGGCCATTTGACTCAACCACTTCCTGTTCAAGTGAGTGCCACGTCTAACTTGAGTAAATAAATTTGTCCTTATTTCCCTATTGGATTTATTAGCAACTATCTTGTATTTATGGCTTAGATTTGAATCCTGTAATTCTAGAAATAAATCCCAGTACTTTGTTAGCATTTTTAATTGGTTTGCTGGCCTGCGATGCTGCTATTAATGATTTGTTCACCTCTATCCTTAGATTCCTTTGCTCTTCTGTCCCATTCAGTTCCTTATTTTCCAAAGGTGTAGGTGACAGGTCTATTTTTCCTACGAAAGTGCATCGTCTCACATTTATCTATGTTAAAGTTCAATTGGCATTGAACTGCACAGTCTGCAAGTTTTCTAATGTCTTTTTGTATCACGTTACATTCTTCCTCAGTGTTAGCTATACCCCCAGGTTGGTTGTAAAAACCCAACTACTTCACTAATGACCTTTAGAGAAGGAAACCTGCGTCCTTACCCAGTTTGCCCACATATGACTCCAGTCCCACACCAACGTGATTGACTTTTAACTGCCTTCTGAAGTGGCCCAGCAACCCACTCTGTTGTATCAAATTGCAACAAGAATAAAACACTACATGAACTGTAGCAGTTCAAGAAGGCCCACCACAAATTCTCAGGGCCACTAAGGATGGGCAATAAGCACTGGCCTTGACAGAGATGCCCGTATCCAGAGAATTCATGTTTTCTCCATATACTCTATAGTTAGCTACGTTTTTTTTTCGCAGAACACATGCTGATTCCTCAGCCAATTCCAATGGGATCCCTTTGGCCATTGTTAACAACCAGATTCTACCAGATTCTCGGTGACATCGGAATGGGAATAGTTATATTTTGCTTTTTCCAATTGTTTATGAGGAAGATTTACTCTGTATAATATGGGATATCCAACTCAAATGTCCCCAATGGGTGCACACAAATGTGACATATGGTAGTGTTCATTCTGGGTGAAGATATCACAACCATCGGTCAGGCAGAGTCAGCGTGGATTTATGAAGGGGAAGTCATGTTTGACAAATTTGCTAGAATTCTTTAAGGATAGAAACATAGAAATTAGGTGCAGGAGCAGGCCATCCGGCCCTTCGAGCCTGCACCGCCATTCAATAAGATCAAGGCTGATTATTCAACCTCAGTACCCCGTTCCTGCTTTCTCTCCATACCCCTTGATCCCTTTGACCGTAAGGGCCATATCTAACTCCCTTTTGAATATATCTAATGAACTGGCCTCAACAACTTTCTGCGGTAGAGAATTCCACAGGTTAACCACTCTCTGACTGAAGAAGTTTCTCCTCATCTCCGTCCTAAATGGCTTACCCTTATTCTTAGACTGTGACCCCTGGTTCTGGAACTCCCCAGCAACGGGAACGTTCTTCCTGCCTCTAACCTGTCCAATCACGTCAGAATTTTATATGTTTCTATGAGATCCCCTCTCATTCTTCTAAACTCCAGTGGATACAAGCCCAGTTGATCCGGTCTCTCCTCATATGTCAGTCCTGCCATCCCGGGAATCAATCTGGTGAACCTTCGCTGCACTCCCTCAATAGCAAGAACGTCCTTCCTCAGATTAGGGGACCAAAACTGAACACAATATTCTAGGTGTGGCCTCACCAAGGCTCTGTACAACCACAGTAAGACCTCCCTGCTCCTATACTCAAATCCTCTAGCTATGAAGGCCAACATGCCATTTGCCTTCTTCACCGCCTGATGTACCTGCATGCCAAACTTCAATGATTGATGTACCATGACACCCAGGTCTCATTGCACCTTCCCTTTTCCTAATCTGTCACCATTCAGATAATATTCTGTCTTCCTGTTTTAGCCGCCAAAGTGGATAACCTCACATTTATCCACATTATACTGCATCTGCCATGCATTTGCCCACTCACCTAACCTGTCCAAGTCATCCTGCAGTCTCTTAACATCCTCCTCACAGCTCACACCATCACCCAGCTTAGTGTCATCTGCAAACTTGGAGATATTACATTCAATTCCTTCATCTAAATCATTGATGTATATTGTAAATAACTGGAGTCCCATCACTGAACCCTGCAGCACCCCACTGGTCACTGCCTGCCATTCTGAAAAGGACCTGTTTAAGCATGATCTCCCTTTCATAAGTTCATGCTGACTTGGACTGGTCCTGTCACTGCTTTCCAAATGTGCTGCTATTGCATCTTTAATAATTGATTCCAACATTTTCCCCACTACCGATGTCAGGCTAACCGGTCTATAATTTCCCGTTTTCTCTCTCCCTCCTTTTTTAAAAAGTCATGTTATATTAGCTACCCTTCAGTCCATAGAAACTGATCCAGTCAATAGAATGTTGGAAAATGATCGCCAATGTATCCACTATTTCTAGGGTCACTTCCTTAAGTACTCTGGGATGCAGCCTATCAGGCCCTGGTGATTTATCGGCCTTCAATCCCATCAATTTCCCTAACACAATTTACTGACTAATAAGGATTCCCTTCAGTTCCTCCTTTTCGCTAGACCCTCGAACCCCTACTATTTCCGAAAGGCTATTTGAGTCTTCCTTAGTGAAGACAGATCCAAAGTATTTGTTCAATTGGTCTGCCATTTCTTTGTTCCCCATTATAAATTCACCTGGTTCTGTCTGCAAAGGACCTACATTGGTCTTCACTAATCTTTTTCTCTTTACATATCTATAGAAGCTTTTGCAATCAGTTTTTAGGTCTCCGGCAAACTTCCTCTCATACTTTATTTTCCCCCTCCTAATTAGACCCTTTGTCCTCCTCTGCTGAATTCTAAATTTCTCCCAGTCCTCAGGTTTGCTGCTTTTTCTGGCCAATTTATATGCCTCTGTCTTGGATTTAACACTATCCCTAATTAACTTGTTAGCCATGGTTGAGCTACCTTCCCCTTTTTATTTTTACTCCAGACAGGGATGTACAATTGTAACGACGTAACAAACAGGATAGATAAAGGGGAACCAGTGGATGTGGTGTATTTGGACTTCCAGAAGGCATTTGACAAGGTGCCACATAACTTACTGCACAAGATAAAAGTTCACGGGGTTGGGGGTAATATATTAACATGGATAGAGGATTGGCTAACTAACAGAAATCAGAGAGTCGGGATAAATGGTACATTCTCGGATTGGAAATCAGTAACTAGTGGGGTGCCGCAGGGATCAGTGCTGGGACTCCAACCATTTACAATCTAGATTAACGACTTGGAAGAAGGGACCGAGTGTAACGTAGCCAATTTTGCTAACGATATAAAGATGGGAGGAAAAGCAATGTGTGAGGAGGGCACAAAAAATCTACAAAAGGACATAGATAGGCTAAGTGAGTGGGCAAAAATTTGGCAGATGGAGTATAATGTTGGAAAGTATGAGGTCATGCACTTTGGCAGAAAAAAAATCAAAAATCAAAAAGCAAGTTATTATTTAAATGGAGAAAGATTGCAAAGTGCTGCAGTACAGAAGGACCTGGGGGGGTGCTTGTGCATGAAACACAAAAGGGTAGTATGCAGGCACAGCAAGTGATCAGGAAGGCCAATGGAATCTTGGGCTTTATTGCAAAGGGGATGGAGTATAAAAGCAGGGAAGTCTTGCTACAGTTATACAGGGTATTGGTGAGGCCACACCTGGAATACTGTGTGCAGTTTTGGTTTCCATATTTATGAAAGGATATACTTGTTTTGGAGGCAGTTCAGAGAAGGTTCACTAGGTTGATTCCAGAAATGAGGGGGTTGACTTATGAGGAAAGGTTGTGTAGGTTGGGCCTCTACTCATTGGAATTCAGAAGAATGAGAGGTGATCTTATCAAAACATATAAGATTATGAGGGGGCTTGATGACGGATGCAGAGAGGATGTTTCCACTGATAGGGGAAACTAGATCTAGAGGGCATAATCTTAGAATAAGGGGTCGCCCATTTAAAACTGAGATGAGAAATTTTGTCTCTCAGAAGGTTGTAAATCTGTGGAATTCGCTGCCTCAGAAAGCTGTGGAAGCTGGGACATTGTTATTCAACATTAAAATTATTCATTGAACAACAGAAATAAACAGTTCCTTAAACGAGAAAGGAATAAGGGGTTATGGAAGCGGCAGGGAAGTGGACTCGAGTCCATGATCGGATCAGCCATGATCGTATTAAATGGCGGAGCAGGCTCATATGGTCTATTCCTGTTCCTATTTCTTATGCTCTTATAACCATGAATTGTGAGAATCAGCAATGGTCAACAGGCTCGTGCATTGTGGACAATGTTTCAGACCCTTGGGGAAGCAGCAAGTCAACATTGTAACCGGGCTTAGTGATGAGCAGTGACACCCAGAAAGGGGGAACTGACCAGATCCATGGCTGAAATCAGCGAAACTTTTGACAAATGTATTCAGAGGAAATTTAACAACCAGGAACTGTGTAAACAACAGGGAGAACAGCACCAACTCTCTGTTCTAAACCTACACAATATATATGAATGCTGAAGAATGTCCAAAGAACAAAAAAGTGACAGACCCGTTAGCAGCAGAGCCCCAAAGGTTACAGCACAGGAGGAAGCCATTCGAGCAATCATGCCTATGGCAGCCCTTTGCTGGAGTAATTCAGCACTAACCCCCTTGCTCTGCTCTCTCCGCAGAGCCCTGTATCTTTCTGTGTCTTCTACAAGTTATTATTTCTTTACTTTTGTACTCTATGACCCTACTTATAAAACATAATTGCTAATAGCCTTATGGCTTTATCTACCTGTACCCTTACTGTCAGGGTGTTATGTATTTGAACCCCTAGGTCTCTCTGTTCATCCACACCCATCAGAGGTTTTCCATTGAGTGTATGCTCCTATTCTTTGTCCTCCAAAAATGTATCAGCTCAAATTCTCCACATTAACATGTGTCAGCCGCCTGTATGCCCATTCTGCTAACCTGTCTACATCGTCCTGAACTCTTTTACAATTTCGCAGATCTAACAAGCCTCTTCTGAGGCACCTTATCAAATGCCTTTTGAAAATCCACATTAACTGCATCAACTACAATAACTTGTATTTATATAGCGCCTTTAACGTAATGAAATGTCCCAAGGCACTTCACAGGAGTACTCCGAGATAAAAACGCCGCCGAGCCGCATAAGTAAAAATGAGTGCAGGTGCTTGGTCAAAGAGGTAAGTTTTAAGGAGCGTCTTGAAGAAGGAAAGAGAGGTAGAGAGCGCAGAGGTTTAGGCAAGGAATTCCAGAACTTAGGCCCTAGGCAACAGAAGGCACAGCCACCAATGGTTGAGAGATTATAATCAGGGATGCTCAAGAGGGCAGATTTAGAGGAGAGCAGACATCACGGGGGGTTGTAGGACTGGAGGAGATTCATCATCATCATAGACAATCCCTCGAAATCGAGGAAGACTTGCTTCCACTCTAAAAGTGAGTTCACAGGTGACTGAACAGTCCAATACTGGAATTACAGTCTCTGTCACAGGTGGCACAGACAGTTGTTGAAGGAAAGGATGGGTGGGGAGTCTGGTTTGCCACATGCTCCTTCCGCTGCCTGCGCTTGTTTTCTGCATGCTCTCAGTGACGAGACTCGAGGTGCTCAGCAACCTCCCGGGTGCTCTTCCTCCACTTAGGGAAGTCTTTGCCCAGGGACTCCCAGGTGTTGGTGGGGATGTTGCATTTTATCAAGGAGGCTTTGAGGGTGTCCTTGAAACGTTTCCTCTGCTCACCTGGGGCTCGCTTGCTGTGCAGGAGTTCCGAGTAGGGCATTTGCCTTGGGAGTCTTGTGCTGGGCATGCGAACAATGTGGCCCGCCCAATGGAGCTGGTTGAGTGTGGTTAATGCTTCGATGCTGGAGATGTTGGCCTGATCGAGAACACTGACATTGGTGCGTCTATTCTCCATGAGGATTTGCAAGATCTTGCGGAGACTCCGTTGGTGGTATTTCTCCAACGATGTGAGGTGTCTAGTGTATATGGTCCACATCTCTGAGCCATACAGGAGGGTGGCTATCACTGCAGCCCTGTCGACCATAAGCTTGGTGCCAGATTTGAGAGCCTGATCTTCGAACACTCTCGTCCTCAAGCATCCAAAGGCTGCGCTTGCACACTGCAGGTGGTGTTGAACCTCGTCGTCGATGTCTGCCCTTGCTGATAATAGGCTCCCCAGGTATGGAAAGTGGTCCACGTTTCCAGGGCCGCGCATGGACCTTGATGACTGGGGGGGCAGTGTTGTGTGGCGGGGTCAGGTTGGTGGAGGATCTTTGTCTTATGGATTTTTAGTGTAAGGCCCATGCTTTCATAGGCCTCGATGATGTTGATGATGGCTTGGAGTTCAGCCTCTGAATGTGCGCAGACGCAAGCGTCATCCGTATACTGTAGTTCGACGACAGAGGATGGGACGGTCTTGGACATAGCCTGGAGGCGATGAAGGTTGAACAGGTTCCCATTGGTTCTATAGTTTAGTTCCACTCCAGCGGAGAGCTTGTTGAGTGTGAGGTGGTCCACTGCAGCGAGGAAGATTGAGAAGAGGGTTGCTGCGATGATGCAGCCCTGCTTGACCCCGGTCCGGACATGGATTGAGTCTGTGGTGGATCCAGTGGTCAGGATCACGGCTTGCATGTCATCGTGGAGCAGGTGGAGGATGGCGACAAACTTTTGGGGGCGGCCGAAAGGGAGGAGGACGCTCCATAGTCCCTCAGGGTTGACAGTGTCAAAGCTCCTCAGCTACGGGGAGAAGACGGTTGAGGAGGATTCTAGCGATGACTTTCCCAGTAGCCGACAACAGGAGATTCCTCTGTAGTTGCCGCAGTTGGCCTTGTCCCCTTTTTTAAAGATGGTCACAATTACTGCATCTCTGAGATCTCCCGACATGCTCTCCTCCCTCCAGATGAGAGAGATGAGGTCCTGCATTTGTGGAAATAGTGCCTCTCCACCATACTTTAGTGCCTCAGCGGGGATTCCATCCGCTCCCGTTGCTTTGTTGTTCTTGAGCTGATGGTTGGCCTTTTCTACCTTGTGCAGGGTTGGGGTTTTGCTGAAGTGGTGGTGGGCAGCATGCTGCGGGATGGAGTCGAGGACACTCGTGTCAAAGGCAGAGTCTCGATTAAGGAGATCTTCGAAGTGCTCCTTCCAGCGGGTCCTGACTGCTTCGGTGTCCTTGATGAATGTCTCCCCGTTCTTGGCCAGCAGTGGGGTGGGGCCTTGGGTGCTTGGGCCAGAGGTGGACTTGACTGCAGTGAAGAATCCTCGCACATCATGGCTGTCGGCCAGCTGCTGAATCTCCTGCACTTTCTCCACCCACCATCTATTCTTTAGGTCACTGGTTTTTTGGTGGCCTTCGGTCTCAAGACGTCTGTTCAGCTGCTTTGCTGCTCCCGAGTTGGGTTGTTGTTTTAGGTTCCAAAATGCCCTGCGCTTGCGATTTATTAGCTCTTGGATATCCTGGTCACTCTCATTGAACCAGTCCTGGTGTTTTCTGGTTGAGTGACCGAGTATATCTTCGCAGGCACTGGTTATGGTGGTCTGGAGGGCAGACCAAGCGCTGTGGGCATTCTGCATCTTGGGGTCATTGAGGATTGCCAGGTTAGCAGTGAGGCTGTATAGGGCTCTCTTAGCTGGATCTTTGAGTGCCCTGGCGTTGATTTTTCTGCGGCACTGCTTGTGATGCCATCGTCACTTTGGGCTATATTAATATTGACGGAACGGATTAGGCGGTGGTCCGTCCAGCAGTCATCGGCTCCTGACACGGTGCGGGTGATGCACATGTCCTTGCGATCCCTGCCTCAAACAATGACATAATCGTGCAGGTGCCAATTACAGAACTAGGGAGCGGCAAGGCCATGGAGGGATTTGAAAATAAGGATGAGAAGTTTGAAATTGAGGCACTGCTTAACTGGAAGCCAATGTAGGTCAACAAGTACAGGCGTGATGGATGAGCGGGACCTGGTGCGAGTTAGGACACGGGCAGCCGACTTTTGGATCACCTCTAGTTTACGTAGGGTAGAATGTGGGTGGCCAGCTGGGGTTGCGTTGGAATAGTCAAGTCTAGAGCTAACAAAGGCATAGATGAGGGCTTCAACAGGGGATGAGCTGAGGCAAGGGCGAAGACTTCCTTCCCCGCTCCCCATAACCCTTGATTCCCTTACCATTCAAAAATCTGCCTATCTCCACCTTAAATGTATTCAATGACCCAGTCTCCACAGCTCTCTGGGGCAGAGAATTCCAAAGAGTCACTACCCTCAGAGAAGAAATTCCTCCTCATTTCCATTTTAAATGGGCGAATCCTTATTCTGATACTATGCCCCCTAGATTCCCCCATGAAACCCCTGTCAAACCCCCTCAGAATCTTATACGTTTCAATAAGATCACCTCTCATTCTTCTGAACTCCAGTGAGTATAGTCCCAACCTGCTCAACCTTTCTTCACAAGACAACCCCTTCATCTCAGGAATCAACCTTATGAACCATCTCTGAACTGCCTCCAATTAAAGTATATCCCTCCTTAAACAAGGAGACCAAAACTGTACACAGTACTCCAGGTGTGGTCTCACCAATACCCTACACAGTTGTAGCAGGACTTCCCTACTTTTATACTCCATCCCCCTTGCAATAAAGGCCAACATTACATTTGCCTTCCTAATTACTTGCTGTACCTGCATGATAACTTTTGTAATGTACAAGGACCCTCAGATCCCTCTGTACCACAGCATTTTGTAACCTCTCCCCATTTAAATAATAATTTGCTGTTTAACTTTTCCTACCAAAGTGGATAACCACATTTTCCCACGTTATACCCCATCTGCCAGATTTTTGCCCACTCACGTAGCCTATCTATATCCCTTTGCAAATTATTTGCATCCTCTACACAATTTGCTTTCCCATCTATTTTTGGATCATCAGCAAATTTGGCTACATTACACTTGGTCCCTTCATCCAAGTCATTAATATAGATTGTAAATAGTTGAGGCCCCAGCACTGATCCCTGTGGCACCCCACTAGTTACAGTTTGCCAACTGACCCATTTATCCCGACTCTCTGTTTTCCAACCCTCTGGGACCTCTCCCGAATCCAGGCAATTTTGGTAGATTATAACCAATGCGTCCACTATCTCTGCAGCCACTTCTTTTAAGACCCTATGGTGCAAGCCATCAAGTCTTGCCCATCTTTAGTCCCATTAGTTTGCCTAGTACTTTTTCTCTACTGATAACAACCACTGATAACAACTGTCACAGGATGGGAGAGTGGAGAGCACCAGTTCCAACTGTCACGGGATGGGAGAGTGGAGAGCACCAGTTCCAACTGTCACAGGATGGGAGAGTGGAGAGCACCAGTTCCAACTGTCACGGGATGGGAGAGTGGAGAGCACCAGTTCCAACTATCACAGGATGGAAGAGTGGAGAACACCAGTTCCAACTATCACAGGACAGAGAGTGGAGAGCACCAGTTCCAACTGTCACAGGATGGGAGAGTGGAGAGCATCAGTTCCAACTATCACAGGACAGAGAGTGGAGAGCACCAGTTCCAACTGTCACAGGATGGGAGAGTGGAGAGCATCAGTTCCAACTATCACAGGATGGAAGAGTGGAGAGCACCAGTTCCAACTGTCACAGGATGGGAGAGTGGAGAGCACCAGTTCCAACTATCACAGGACAGAGAGTGGAGAGCACCAGTTCCAACTGTCACAGGATGGGAGAGTGGAGAGCACCAGTTCCAACTATCACAGGATGGAAGAGTGGAGAGCACCAGTTCCAACTATCACAGGATGGAAGAGTGGAGAGCACCAGTTCCAACTATCACAGGATGGAAGAGTGGAGAGCACCAGTTCCAACTATCACAGGACAGAGAGAGGAGAGCACCAGTTCCAACTGTCACAGGATGGGAGAGTGGAGAGCACCAGTTCCAACTATCACAGGACAGAGAGTGGAGAGCACCAGTTCCAACTGTCACAGGATGGGAGAGTGGAGAGCACCAGTTCCAACTGTCACAGGATGGGAGAGTGGAGAGCACCAGTTCCAACTATCACAGGACAGAGAGTGGAGAGCACCAGTTCCAACTGTCACAGGATGGGAGAGTGGAGAGCATCAGTTCCAACTATCACAGGATGGAAGAGTGGAGAGCACCAGTTCCAACTGTCACAGGACAGAGAGTGGAGAGCACCAGTTCCAACTGTCACAGGACAGAGAGTGGAGAGCACCAGTTCCAACTGTCACAGGGCGGGAGAGTGGAGAGCACCAGTTCCAACTGTCACAGGATGGAAGAGTGGAGAGCACCAGTTCAAACTGTCACAGGAGCATCCAGTCGTGCCCCGGTAACTGCCCCCAAAGGAAGTGGAGTGTGGGAAATTGCACTCCGCTTCCATTTAGGGGTGGTAAGGCCAATTCTGCAGTGGGAGCAGGACTTCCACGCTGGGGGCTAAGATTCCCTGCCCCAGAAGGTTACCGCCCCCAAGATGGGAGCCTGTGCGGGGAGGCAGAGGGAAGATGAGGGGAGACAGGGGCGTGGGATGGAGGGGAGAGTGGTGGAAGTGGGGGCCGGAGAAACCCAGGGCCGGGGACAGGAGGGGCCACATTGCAGTGGAGGTCTGGGGGGGGCGAAGTGTGTTGGAGGGGCGGGTCTGGGGGCTCTGTGCCTCGGTGCGGAGTGGGGTGGACGGGTTGACTGCGCAGATGGCGGTTGGTGGATGTGGTGTGGTTGGCGTCGCGGGGGCGTGGTTCCGGGGTGGCCGGGGCTGGGGGCTCGACATCCGGGGGTGTTCGGCATTTGGGAAGGATTCTGACGGGACGGGGCAGGTTGGGTGTGGGGGGAGTGTTCCTGGTGTTGGGTGGGTCCGGAGCCGGTGGGTGGCATGCTCTTGGGATGGGAGGGGGCTGTTTGGGGCTGGGATTGGGAGAGTCTTCTTCACTCGGGGAGTTGTTGGCCTGTGGGGTTCCCTGCCACAGAGAGTTGTTGATGCCAGTTCATTGGATGTATTCGGGAGGGAGTTGGATGTGGTCCTTGCGGCTGGGGGGGTTGGGGGGGGTGTGGAGGGGGCGTGGGGGGGGAGGTGCTGGGGTGGGTGATCAGCCATGATCTTGTTGAATGGCGGTGCAGGCTCGAAGGGCCGAATGGCCTACTCCTGCACCTATTTTCTATGTTTCTATGTTACTGTACTCTACAATCAGGAGTTGCCCTTCAGATCATAGCATGACCCAATGGGGTGGGGTAACAATGAAACCCCTCGTTGTATGCACTGAATACTCGGTCACAGCACGAACCTTACCTGAGATAAAGCAGGCAGACAGATAACGTTGCAGTGTACGAATTTGCTGTATCCGCTGTAGAGATGAGCAGCTTCCTTGAAACGAAATGGTACCTAGAAATACATAGAGGTTACAACAACTTGCATTTATATAGCATCTTTAATGTAGTAAAACATCCCAAGGCGCTTCACAGGAGCTTTATCAAACAAAATTTGACACCAAGCCACATAAGGAGACATTAGGACAGGTGACTAAAAGCTTGGTCAGATTAGTTAGGTTAGGTTTTAAGGAGCCTTTTAAAGGAGGAGAGCGAGGTAGAGAGATAGAAATGATTAAGGAGGGAATTCTAGAGCTCAAGGCCTAGGTAGCTGAAGCCACAACCACCAACGGTGGAGCGATTAAAATCAGGGATGTGCAAGAGGCCAGAATTGGAGGAGTGCACAGATCCAGGAGGACTGGAGGATATCACAGAGCTAGGGAGGGCTGTAAACCATGGAATGATTCGAAAACAAGGACGATAATTTTAAAATCGAGGCGTTGCCGGACTGGGAGCCAATGTAGGTCAGCAAGCACAGGGTTGATGGGCGAACGGGACTTGGTGCGAGTTAGGATACAGGCAGCAAAGTTCTGGATGAGCTAAGGTTTACAGAGGCTGGCCAGGAGAACACTGGAATTGTCAAGTTTAGAGCTAACGACCCCAACAGGCCATTCGGCCCAGCCAGTCCATGTCAGCGTTTAGCCCCCATACAAGTAAAGTTAACAAAATCAGAGCGCACGCAATTGCAGGCAATCTACTGACATGGCTAGCAAATTGGTTGGGAGGTAGAAAATAGAGTACAAGGATAATAGGTACATATTCCAATTGGCAGGATGTGACTAGTGGTCTCCGCAGCTTTTCACTATATTTAGAAGTCACTTAAATGAAGGAATACAGAGCCATAGATCCAAGTTTGCTGGTGACAATACATTAGGTGGCACAATAAATAGTGTCGATCTGAGCAGTACATTGCAAAGGGACGTTAATAGATTAAGTGATTGGGCAAAACTGTGGCAGATGGAGTGCAATGTGGGGACCCACTTTGGATCCAAGTAAGATAGATCAGAGTAATTTCTAAATGGCAAGAAGCTAGAAAATGTGGATGATCAGAAAGATGTATGGATCCAAGTACAGAAATCACTAAAAGCTGGTGGACAGCTACAAAAAATAATTTAAAAATCTAATGGATTGTTAGCCTTTATCTCAAGAAGGCTGGAATACAAAGAGGTGGAAGTTATGTTACAGATACATAAAGCCCTGGTTAGATCCCATTTAGAGTACTGCATTCAGTTCTGGGCGCTGCATCGCAGGAAGGATATATTGGCCTTGCAGGAGGTGCAGGGCAGATTCACCAGAACTATACTGGGGCTAAAAGGGTACAATATCGGAAACGGTAACATAGTGGTTATGTTAGTGGACTAGTAATCCAGAGGCCTGGACTAACGATCCGGAGACACAAATTCAAATGAACTCTCCATGGCAACTGGGAAATTTAAATGTAGTTAATTAAATAAATCTGGAATCAAAAACTAGCATCAGTAATGGTGACCATGAAACTAGCGCATTGTCATAAAAACATTAAGGCAGTGGGTTAAAACAAGAACTTCGTTTGTAGTCTAATAAATAGAGGCATAGCAGGGCACCTCAGTCTGTCGAATGCACATTCCATGCCATGTGGGAAGTCCTGGACAACCACACGTGCAGGAAGTGTCCTCAGTTGGAAGAGCTTGAGCAGCGTCTGGTGTCACTGTAGTGCATCCGCGAGGCTGAAAGTTACATGGATAGCACGTTTCAGGGGGTGGTCACTCCCCAGCTTAAGAGTTTGCAGGCAGAGAGAGAATGGGTGACCGCCAGACAGACAAGGAAGACCAGGCAGGTACTGCAGGAGTCCAGAGTGCATCTTGCTCTCTAACCAGTATTCAGTTCTGGTGAGGGCAATGGTTCCTCTGGAGAGTATAGCCAGAGCCAAGTCTGCAGTACCATGGGTAGCTCAGCTGTACAAGGGGTGGTGGGGGGAGAGTGGAAGAAGGGCAGAATAGCAACAGTGATGGGGGGGAATCAATGGTTAGGGGAACAGACAGGCATTTCTGAGGCAGCAGACATGATGGGGAGGGGGAGGGAGAGAGAGAGAGAGAGAGAAGGGAAGAAAGCGTGGGGGAGGGGAGGTCCAAGGTTTTCTTGTGGGGTCTGGAGGAGAACTCCTGCACCTCCTGGCTCACATGGAAACAAAAACTAATGACAAAAAACTTATGGCCCAGGAACTGCAGTCGGCCTGATTGGAAAATCCCCGCCTGGTTCAGCCGGACAAGACGTTAAAATTCCTCCTTTAGGCACTGGCCTGTAATTGCTCAATTCAAGCTCTTACCTTGATGGACGATTGGAAATGGTTCTGTCCAAATGTCCTTTAGACCGTACAGAGGGTAGAGAGCGCTGCCCGTGCTGTGCACGTCCAAGAGTGAGTCCGGAAAAGAGCCCCAGTCCGAGTCTGATTCCCATTCTGTTCCAAGTGACGTGAAAATAGATTGATACTGATACGCCGGCTGCAACGATAATAAGTCCGACTGCACCTCCTCCAAGTATTTCTTCCCGACCAGACTCAACGGAGAGGCCATGGCACACACTCGCTCAGATACAACTTCCGGGCCTTGCCTCCCGACCCAGGAGCCTGTCTGTTGACAGAGAACAAATACAGGTGGAATCACAAGTCGCCACTCCCTCCCTCCAATCATTCATACTTGTTTTCTCCAAAAGAATCCGCCTTCTTTACAAAAGGAATTTACAAAATAAATTCTAATGCCCCGGGAGCACTCCATGCTGGATGGGTCCCACAGGCACCGACTCTTCCCAGGGTACAGGTCCCATAGACACCAACTCTCCCTGGGTTATGGGTACCAATGGCACCAAATCTCCACATGGGACAGATCCCACGGGCACTGACTCTCCCTGGGGTATGGGTCCCATGGGCACTGACTCTCCCAGGGGTATGGGTCCCATGGGCACTGACTCTCCCTGGGGTATGGGTCCCATGGGCACTGACTCTCCCCGGGGTATGGGTCTCACGGGCACAGACTCTCCCTGGGGTATCGGTCCTACGAGCACTGACTCTCCCTGGGGGTTACGGTCCCACAAACACCAACTCTCCCAGGGTAGGGTAAAGTTCCCTCTACACTGTGCCTTCAAACACTCCCAGAGCAGATACAGCATGGGTTAGATGCAATGTAAAGCTCCCTCTACACTGTCCATTCAAACACTCCCAGAGCAGATACAGCACATGAGATACAGAGTAAAGCTCCCTCTGCTCCATATCCCACATTGCCATTAATTTGTTGTGTTTTGCCAATTTTTCATCAAATTTCTAATATAGCAGTATATCATTCAGCCTATCACTCCTGAGCTGGTGCTAGCTCTTCTGATGGATCTCCTCACTTCAATCCCATTTCCTTTACATTCTCCCTTTTCGAATACTTACCCGATTCCCTTTTAAATAATGTTACAAAAATGTTGGTCTAACACTGGGTTCTTTGGCCTTTTTAAGTGTTGGCGAATTCATGGCCAGTGCTCAGTGTTTGTTCAGTGATTGCTGAAGTAGGCACTCAATAGAAACATAAAAAATAGGTGTAGGAGTAGCCCTTCGAGCCTGCACCGCCATTCAATGAGTTCATGGCTGAACATGCAACTTCAGTACCCCATTCCTGTTTTCTCGCCATACCCCTTGATCCCCCTGTGCCAATCTCACATCATGCAACCCTACAGCCAGCTGACACAACGCTCTTTCTTCCCCTCAATGTCAACAATGTCGTGAAATAAAAACAGAAAATTCTGAAAATACTCAGCAGGTCAGGCAGCATCTGTGGAGAGAGAAACAGAATTAATGTTTCGGGTCGATGACCTTTCGAGATGAAAGATTGGCTCACTGATTCACCTCGTTCCTCCTTTCTCAGGTTTTTAGACGCACCTGTTCTCATCTACAGCAATCACTTTGTGGTTTGAAGCAGTGAAAACATTTACTGTGACAAAAACAAGCTGTTTCCTATGTGCCCGATGTCCAAGGTCAACAGGCAGCCTCTGGAGGGAGGACAGCTAAGAGATGGGTGATCAGTTTAGGGCACAAATAAGAACATAAGAAATAGGAGCAGGAGTAGGCCATTTGGCCCTTTGAGCCTGCTCCGCCATTCAATAAGATCATGGCTGATCTTCAACCTCAACTCCACCTTACTGCACATCCCCATAATATCATTAATGTCCAAAAATCCATCAATCTCTGTCTTGAATATACTCAACGGCTGAGCATCCATAGGCCTCTGGGATAGAGAATTCCAAAGATTCACAACCCTTTGAGTGAATAAATGTCTCATCTCAGTCCTAAATGACCAACCCTTTATTTTGAGACTGTGACCCTCTAATTCCAGACTCCCCAGCCATTGGAAAATCCTTGCTGCATATCTACCCTGTCAAGTCCTATAAGAATTTTATATGTTTCAGTGTGATCACCTCTCATTTTTCTAAATTCTAGGAAATATTGGCCTAGTCTCATAAAAACATAAGAAATAGGAGCAGGAGTAGGCCATACGGCCCCTCGAACCTGCTCCGCCATTTAATACAATCATGGCTGATCCGATTATGGACTCAGGTCCACTTCCCTGCCCGCTCCCCATAGCCCCTTATCCCCTTATCGTTTAAGAAACTGTCTATTTTTATCTTAAATGTATTCAATGTCCCAGCTTCCATAGCTCTCTGAGGCAGCGAATTCTACAGATTCACAACCATCTGAGAGAAGAAATTTCTCCTCATCTCAGTTTTAAATGGGTGGCCCCTTATTCTAAGATTATGCCCCCTAGATCTAGTCTCTACCATCAGTGGAAACATCCTCTCTGCATCCACCTTGTCAAGCCCCCTCATAATCTTATACGTTTCGATAAGATCACCTCTCATTCTTCTGAATTCCAATGAGTAGAGGCCCAACCTACTCAACCTTTCCTCATAAGTCAACCCCCTCATCTCCGGAATCAACCTAGTGAACCTTCTCTGAACTGCCTCCAAAGCAAGTATATCCTTTTGTAAATATGGAAACCAAAACTGCACGCAGTATTCCAGGTGTGGTCTCACCAATACCCTATATAACTGTAGCAAGACTGCCGCACTTTTATACTCCATCCCCTTTGCACTAAAAGCCAAGATTCCATTGGCCTTCCTGATCACTTGCTGTACCTGCATACTATCCTTTTGTGTTTCATGCACAAGTACCCCCAGGTCCTGCTGTGCTGCAGCACTTTGCAATCTTTCTCCATTTAAATAATAATTTGCCCTTTGATTTTTTTCTGCCAAAGTGCATGACCTCACACTTTCCAACATTATACTCCATCTGACAAATTTTTGCCAACTCACTTAGCCTGTCTATGTCCTTTTGCAGATTTTTTGTGTCCTTCTCACACATTGGTCACAGTCTAAGGATAAGGGGTAAGCCATTTAGGACCGAGATGAGGAGAAACATCTTCACTCAGAGAATTGTGAACCTGTAGAATTCTCTACCACAGAAAGTTGTTGAGGCCAGTTCATTAGATATATTCAAAAGGGAGTTAGATGCAGTCCTTACGGCTAAAGGGATCAAGGGGTATGGAGAGAAAGCTGGAATGGAGTACTGAAGTTGCATGATCAGTCATGATCATATTGAATGGTGGTGCAGGCTCGAAGGGCCGAATGGCCTACTCCTGCACCTATTTTCTATGTTTCGATGCTTTTCCTCCCATCTTTGTACTGTCAGCAAACTTGGCTACGTTACACTCAGTCCCTTCTTCCAAGTTGTTAATATAGATTGTAAATAGTTGGGGTCTCAGCACTGATCCCTGCGGCACCCCACTAGTTACTGATTGCCAACCCGAGAATGAACCATTTATCCCGACTCTTTATTTTCTGTTCATTAGCCAATCCTCTATCCATGCTAATATATTTCCCCAAACCCGTGAACTTTTATCTTGTGCAGTAATCTTTTATGTGGCACCTTGTCAAATGCCTTCTGGAAGTCCAAATACACTACATCCACTGGTTCCCCTTTATCCACCCTGTTCGTTACATCCTCAAAGAATTCCAGCAGATTTGTCAAACATGACTTCCCCTTCATAAATCCTTGCTGACTCTGCCTGACTGAATTTTGCTTTCCCAAATATCCTGCTACTGCTCGTTTTATAATGGACTCCAACGTTTTCCCAACTACAGATGTTAGGCTAACTGGTCTATAGTTTCCTGCTTTTTGTCTGCCTCCTTTTTTAAATAGGGGTGTTACATTTGCAGTTTTCAAATCTGCTGGGACCTTCCCAGATTCCAGGGAATTTTGTTAAATTACAACCAATGCATCCACTTCTCTTAAGACCCTAGGATGCAAGTCATCAGGTCCAGGGGATTTATCTGCCTTCAGTCCCATTATCTTACTGAGTACCACCTCCTTAGTGATTGTGATTGTGTTAAGTTCCTCCCCTCTATAGCCCCTTGACTATCCACTGTTGGAATATTACCGTAAAGACTGATACAAAATATTTGTTCAGAGTTTCTGCCATCTCCATGTTCCCCATCACTAATTCCCCGGTCTCGTCCTCTTAAGAGACCAACATTTACTTTAGCCACACTCTTTTCCTTTTTATATACCTATAGAAACTCTTGCTGTTTTTATATTTCATGCTAGTTTACTTTCATAGTCCATCTTCCCTTACTTAATCATTTTTTTAGTCATTCTTTGCTGGCTTTTAAAAGCTTCCCAATCTCCTGTCCTCCCGCTAGTTTTGACCACTTTGTATGCCCTTGTTTTTAATTGGATACCGTCCTTCATTTCTTTAGTCAGCCACGGATGGCTATCTTTTCTCTTACAGCCTTTCCTCCTCACTGGAATATATATTTTTTGAGAGTTGTAAAATATCTCCTTAAATGTACACAACTGTTCATCAACTGTCCTACACTTTAATCTATTTTCCCAGTCCACTTTAGCCAACTCTGCCCTCATACCTTCATAGTCTCCTTTATTTAAGCTTAGTACGCTGTTTAGAGATCCAACTTTCTCACCCTCCATCTGAATTTGAAATTCAATCATGCTATGATCACTCATTCCATGGGGATCCTTTACTAGGAGATTGTTTATTAATCCTGTCTCATTACACAGGACCAGATCTAAGATAGCCTGCCCCCTGTTTGGTTCCGTTACATACTGCTCAAGGAACCCATCCCTTATGCACTCTATGAACTCTTCCTCAAGGCTATCCTGACCAATTTGATTTGTCCAATCAATATGGAGGTTAAAATCACCCATGATTATTGCTGTTCCCTTTTTACAAGCCCGCACTATTTCCTGGTTTATGCTCTGACCAACAGAGTTGTTACTGTTAGGGGGCCTATAGACTACGCCCACCAGTGACTTTTTCCCCTTATTATTCCTTATCTCCACCCAAACTGTTTCAACATCCTGATCATTTGAGCCAATATCGTTTCTCACTATTGCAGTGCTTCCATCCTTTATCAATAGAGCTACCCTGCCTCCTTTTTCTTTCTGTCTGTCCTTCCAGATTGTCAAATACCCTGAATATTTAATTCCCAGTCCTGGTCACCTTGCAACCACGTCTCTGTAATGGCTATCAGATCATACTCATTTGTCTCAATTTGTGCCGTCAATTCATCTATTTTGTTACAAATGCTACGTGCATTTGGACAAAATGCCTTTAAATTTGTTTTTTTACCCTTTTTTCCTGCTTGTTTCCTCTCTCCTTCAAATTCACTTCCTTTATTTTTGCTTTCTAATTCCAGCTTTACTCCCCTCCCTACTGAATCTATTTTCAGGTTCTCATCCCCCTGCCAAGCTAGTTTAAACCCTCCCCAACAGCACGAGCAAACCCCCCCACGGGGATATTGGTCACGGCTCTGTTGAGGTGCAACCCGTCCGGCTTGTACAGGTCCCACCTCCCTCAGAAGCGGTCCCAATGCCTCAGGAAACTAAAGCTCTCCCACCTGCACCATCTCTCCAGTCACGTATTCATCTGCTATATCCTCCTATTTCTGTACTCACGAGCTCGTGGCACTGGAAAGTAAACCGGAGATTACTATCTTTGAGATCCTGCTTTTTAATCTCTCTCCTAGCTCCCTAAACTCTGCCTGCAAGACCTCATCCCTCTTCCTACCTATTTCATTGGTACTGATGTGGACCATGACCTCTGGCTGTTCACCCTCTCCCCCCAGAATGCCCTGCAGCCGCTCAGTGACATCCTTGACCCTGGCATCAGGGAAGCAACATATCATCCTAGAGTTACGTCTACGGCCGCAGAAACGCCTGTCTACTCCCCTGACTATTGAATCTCATACCACTATAGCTCTTCCATTCCTCTTCCTCCCCCCCACCCTGTGCAGCTGAGCCACCCAGTGGTGCCATGGACTTGACTCTGGCTGCACTCCCCAGAGCCACCATCGCCCCCACCGGTTCTCAGAATAGAGTACCGGTTGAAGAGCGAGATGGACTCAGGGGACTCCTGCACTACCTGCCTAGTCCTCCTCTTCTGTCCAGGGGTCACCCACTCCCTATCTGCCTGCACACTCTTAAGCTGAGGAGTGACCGCCTCTAGAAACGTGCTATCCACGTAGTTCTCAGTCGCGCGGACGCACCTCGGTGACTCCAGCCGCCGCTCAAGCTCCAAAACAAGGAGCTCGAGTTGGTGTAGCTGGAGACACCTCCTGCACACGTGGTCGTCCCAGCTGTGCGAAGCATCCAGGATTTCCCACATGCCACAGGATGTGCAATCCACGGGACTGAGCTGCCCTGCCATCCCTCTAGTTACACTCGCAACTATCAAGTAGCACTAAACTCTAAACCTTATCAAAACACACCCAGCCGCTACTCCGCAAACAGCCGATTTAATTAACTGGTTCTCCTTAGATAATAAAGATCACTTATATATTTACTTGTAGTTCCTAACTTACAACAATGCCAAAGATTTCTTAAAGGAAAGAAAAATACTCACCAATCCACCAGCCAATCACTTACTTGCTTGGCTCTGACATCACACTTAGATTTCGATCCTTTTTACTTTTTGTCCCAGCAGCAGCTG
The DNA here is from genome assembly GCF_044704955.1 of Pristiophorus japonicus. NCBI lineage: Eukaryota > Metazoa > Chordata > Chondrichthyes > Pristiophoridae > Pristiophorus > Pristiophorus japonicus. The sequence goes on from NC_091990.1 coordinate 26,148,036, forward strand.
GCTCCTCCCGACTGCCGCCGCCTATTTATCTCCTCGATCTCTCCTGATAGGATAATCACCCCATCCCAGGAATTCATTTAGTGAACCTTCATTGCATTCCCTCGAAGGCAAGTATATCTTTCCTTGGGTAAAGAGACCAAATTTCATCCACTGTGACTGTGGTGCACCATCGCACCTCATCCTTCACAACATGTTTGCAGCCTTTGACACGGTTGATCCTCCTGCAACGCCTCTCCTCTGTTGTCCAGCTGGGTAGGACTGTCATCGCCTGCTTCCATTCCTATCTATCCGGCCGTAGCCAAAGAATCTCTTGGAATGGCTTCTCTTCCTGCTCCTGCACCATTACCTCTGGAATCCCCCAAGGAGCTATCCATGGCCCCCTCCTATTTCTCATCCACATGTTGCCCCTCAGCAGCATCATCTGAAAACATATATGCTGACGACACCCAGCTCTACCTTACCCCTCCATTCTCTGTGTTGTCAGACTGATTGTCCAACATGCAATCCCGGATGAACCAAATAAATATTATGAAGTCCAAAGCCATTGTCTTGGGCCCCGCCACAAACTCCGTTTCCCTTGCCACCGATTCCATCATGGCCAATGTTTCAGGCTCAACCAGACTGTTTGCAATCTCAGTGTCCTTTTTGACACTGAGCTGAGCTTCCGACCTCATATCCTCTCCATCACCAGGATCACCTCCATAACATCACCTGTGTCCGCTCTGTCTCAGGCTGAGGGAGGTGGGTTGTGGGCCAGGCCAGGTCATTGTCTGTCTTTCCGCTAGCAGACAGAAGGATGGACTGACAGGAGCAGAGCTAGTGATGGTGTTTGTCTGTTTGCAGGTACAAGGGGCCAGTGCAAAGGGATGGAAACATATGTCCTCGCTCTTCAACAAGAATGATGAACGCAAGTTACTCCCAGCCAAGAACACCGCCCCAGTTGAACAGTGAGTAGACTCCACCTTCACACCGACACAGGTGCAAGCTGATTTAGTTTATTATATATCAACATAAAATTGAATTACTGGTGGCAGAGAGATGAAAAGGCCATTCAGCCCATTGAAGTCCTTACCTCCAGTACCCTTACTGTCCCATTGAAGCCCCTCCCCATTATGCTCACTCGCCAATTGATGCTCCTCACCTAGTACCCTAGTCCTATCAAAGCCCCTCGACACCAGAAGTCCACACAGTGCTCCATGGGGGGCGGGGGGGTTCTGACATTGCGTTGTACAGACTCAGCATCACATCAGCACGTTTTATTAGCCCTTTGACTTTCCATTGCCTTTCCATATAGTCTAGACATTGTCAGACCATATCACTCTTTGAAAAAGCTGGCACAAGCACGATGTGCCAATTGGCCACCTTCTGTGCTGTAATATTCTACGATTCCATGAACATGGGCAATGAGTGAAAGCCGAGCTTATACCCACCGAACCACACAGCCAGAGCAGGTGGGACACTCTGAGGGACACTCACTCGTCGCCCAGTCTTGCCAACTTTCCAGCGACAGCTAAAAGCATTATTGACAGAGGTGAGGAAGCAGGTCTTTCACCAGACTGACTGGGAAAGAATTCAGGGAGCTTTTTAATTATTGCATAACCCAGGCGACCGGGCAAGGCATGCTGTCCAGGGTCAATTAATTCACGGCAGGTTTACATCAAGTTTGGGCAGGCGCTTCCCTCCAAAGATGACTTTCGGCAATCATAGAATCATATACCACAAGAGGAGACCATTCGGCCCTTCAAGTTGAGGCAATTCAAGATGCCTCCTAGACTAGAAGCTCCTTTCTGACCTTTCTGTTCAACTTATCCGTGGTCATCCATGGCCCTCCTTTACCCTTCTATTGCATAAGATAATGTGCCTCTAATACTGAAGGTATTTCTGCCCAAACAAGTTAAACCTACAAGTTTAAAGCTACAAGTTCAAAGCCTGCAGAGCCCACTGTCGATCTCCTGGCGTGCCTTTGTTCTTTGTTCTCACTGAGCTCTGCAACTGCTCTGAATCACTGAACTCTGCAATTGCTCTGGATCTCTGAAGAAATTTGGGCCTATTGGGGGCGGTAACCTTTCAGAGGCCAGACATTCTGCGCTTGGCGTAGAAGTCCCGCCCCGAAAGCTAAATTGGGCTTACTGCCCCTCACAGGAAGTGGAGCACAATGTCGTGCATGCCACTTCCTGTTGGGACGGGCTCGGGGTGCTTTGTAGGCAAATTGTGGAGTGCTACATGGACTCTGCGCGTAACACTAACGCATATATTACCCATCCCTAATTGCCCTTAAGAAGGTGGTGGTGATCCGCCTTCTTGAACCCTGCAGTCCGTGTGGTGAAGGTACTCCTGCAGTGCTGTTAAGGAGGGAGTTCCAGGATTTTGACCCAGCGACAATGAAGGAATGACGATATATTTCCAAGTCAGGATGGTGCGTAACTTGGAGGGAACTTGGTGGTGTTCCCATGCGCCTACTGCCCTTGTCCTTCTAGGTGGAAGAGGCCGCGGGTTTGGGAGATGCTGCCGAAGAAGCCTTGGCGAGTTGATGCAGGTACACACTAAAGCCATGGTGGTGGAGGAAGTGAATGTTGAAGATGGTGGATGGGGTGCCAATCAAGCAGGCTGCTTTGTCCTGGATGGTGTTGAGTTTCTTGAGTGTTGTTGGTGCTGCACTTATCCAGGCAAGTGGAGAGTATTCCATCACACTCCCTTGTGACTTGTAGAAAGGCTTTGGAGAGTCAGGAGGTGAGACATTCACCACAGAATACCCAGCCTCTGACCCATTCTTGTTGCCACATTATTTATGTGGCTGGTCCAATTAAGTTTCTGGTCAATGGTGACCCCCAGAATGTTGATAGTGGTGGATTGGTGATGGTACTGGCATTGAATATCAAGGGGAGGTATTTAGACTCCACTTGTTGGAGATGGTCATTGTGTGGCACTTGTGTGGCGCAAATGTAACTTGCCACTTATCAGCCCAGGCCTGAATGTCAGCCAGGTCTTGCTGCATGCGGGCATGGACTGCTCCATTTTCTGAGGAGTTGCGAATGGAACTGAACATTGTGAAATCATCAGTGAACATCACCACTTCTTGATCTTATGTTGGAGGGAAGTTCATAGATGAAGCAACTGAAGATGGTTGGGCCTAGGACACTGCCCTGAGGAACTCCTGCAGCGATATCCTGGGGCTGTGATGATTGACTTCCAACAACCACCACTATCTTCCTTTGTGCTAGGTATGACTCCAGCCATTAGGGAGTTTTCCCCGAGTCCCACAGACTTCAATTTTACTAGGGCTCCTTTATGCCACACTCGGTCAAATGCTGCCTTGATGTCAAGGACACTCATTCTCACCTCACCTCTGGAATTCAGCTCTTTTGTCTGTTTGGACCAAGGCTGTAATGTGCTCTGGAGCCGAGTGGTCCTGGCAGAACTCAAAACTGATCATCGTTGAGCAGTTATTGGTGAATAAGTGCCGCTTGATAGCATTGTCGATGGCACCTTCCATCACTTTGTTAATGATTAAGAGTAGACTGATGGGGCAGTCATTAGTCAGATTAGATTTGTCCTGCATTTTGTGGACGGGACATACCTGGGCAGCTTTCCATATTGTCGGGTAGATGCTAGTGTTGTAGTTGTCCTGGAGCAGCTTGGCTAGAGGTGCGGCTAGTTGTGGAGCACAAGTCTTCAGCGTGACAGCCGGGATGTTGTCGGGGCCCATTGTCTTTGCTGTATCCAGTGCGCTCAGCCGCTTCTTGATATCACATGGAGTGAATCGAATTAGCTGAAGACTGGCTTCTGTGATGGTGGGACCTCAGGAGGAGGCCAATATGGATAATCCATCTGGCACTTCTGGCTGAAGATGGCTGCAAACGTTTCAGCCTTGTCCTTTGTACTTGCGTGGTAGGCTCCGCCATCATTGAGGATGGGGATATTCATGGAGCCTCCTCCTCCCGTTAGTCGTTTAATTGTCCACCGCCATTTCCTACATTACAACAATGACTACACTCCAAAAGTACTTCGTTGGCTGTAAAGCACTTTGAGACGTCCGCTTTGTAAATCCAAGTCTTTCTTTCTTTCACCATTCACAACTGGATGTGGTAGGACTGCAGCACTTTGATCTGATACATTGATTATTGGATTGCTTAGCTCTGTTTACAGTATGCTGCTTTCCGCTGCTTAGCATGCATGTAGTCCTGTGTTGCAGCTTCCCCAGTTTGGTACTTCATTTTTAGGTACGTCTGATGCTGCTCTTGGCATGCTCTTCTGCACTCCCCCTTGGATGATGATAACGGTAGAGTCATGGATGTGCTGGACCATGAGGTAACAGATTTTGGTGGAATACAATTCTGCTGCTGCTGATGGTCTGCAGCACCTCATGGATGCCCAGTTTTAAGCTATTAGATTTGTTCTGAATCTATCCCATTTCGCACATTTCTTAAATGGAACCCATTTTATGTTTCCAAATTCTATTATAGAATTAAACACAAACAAAAGATATGAATTTAGTTTCCATTATTTACAGATTATACTTAACCACTGCTTTTCTGTTTCGAACAGAATACCTTCTTTCTTGAACAGAACTTTCCGACCTTGTTGTAGGATTTTGACTCATTCTAGGCTGAGCCTGAGGAGAGTTTTTCTTCAAGGGCTGACCTTGATCTACATTCGGACTCTATAAACTTTCAGACTCTTTGTCTGCCTGACTCGGACTCGGACTTAAATTCTGACCTTCTCTTGGACTTGTTTCTGGTATATCTGATGTAGCATTTGCTACTGGTACTCTACTTGTTACAAGACGTTCTGACTCATCAGAATAAATTGAATCATCCCAACTTTCAACTCCTTCCACATCTGTAGGTAAGATAGGATCAAAGTAAACAACCTTACCTTTCCATGATCAAACATCTTGACCAAATATGTGCAAGGGCCACATATCTTCACTACTTTAGCCACTTTAACCAGTTATGGAGATGGTTCATCACTCTAACCTTCTGGTTCAATTTTTCACTTCTCTCTCTTACTCTATCTTTATCATGACTCTATTTCTGCCTTGATTGTTTCTCTTCTACTGTCTGTGCCAAGTTTGGCTTTAATAATGAGAACCTGGTTCGTGGCTGTCGTTTGAGAAACAACTCTGCTGGATTTCTACCAGAAGTGGTATGAGGAGTACTCTGCTAAGTAATCAGAAAATTTCCCAGTTTGTAGTCCAACGACAACTAACATTTCTTTGGATTTGGACCCAACATTTGCTTGATGAGGGCATCAAGAGGAAATTAACGCAATAGCAAGAAAGGACATTAGCTTGGATGAGGTGGAATCTGTATGGGTGGAGCTGCGGAATACCAAAGGGCAGAAAACGCTCGTGGGAGTTGTGTACAGACCACCAAACAGTAGTAGTGAGGTTGGGGATGGCATCAAACAAGAAATTAGGGACGCGTGCAATAAAGGTACAGCAGTTATCATGGGCGACTTTAATCTACATATAGATTGGGTTAACCAAGTTGGTAGCAATGCGGTGGAGGAGGGTTTCCTGGAGTGTATAAGGGATGGCTTTCTAGACCAATATGTCGAGGAACCAACTAGAGAGCTGGCCATCCTAGACTGAGTGTTGTGTAATGAGAGAGGACTAATTAGCAATCTTGTTGTGTGAGGCCTCCTGGGAAAGAGTGACCATAATATGGTCGAATTCTTTATTAAGATGGAGAGTGACAGTGTTAATTCAGAGACTAGGGTCCTTAACTTAAGCAAAGGTAACTTCGATGGTATGAGACGTGAATTGGCTAGGATAGACTGGCAATGATACTTAAAGGGTTAACAGTGGATAGGCAATGGCAAACATTTATAGATTACATGGGTGAACTTCAAATATTGTACATCCCTGTCTGGAGTAAAAATAAAAAGGGAAAGGTGGCTCAACCGTGGCTAACAAGGGAAATTAGGGATAGTGTTAAATACAAGGAAGAGGCATATAAATTGGCGAGAAAAAGCAGCAAACCCGAGGACTGGGAGAAATTTATAATTCAGCAGAGGAGGACAAAGGGTCTAATTAGGAGGGGGAAAATAAAGTATGAGAAGAAGCTTGCAGGGAACATAAAAACTGATTGCAAAAGCTTCTGTAGATATGTGAAGAGAAAAAGATTAGTGAAGACCAACGTAGGTCCTTTGCAGACAGAATCAGGTGAATTTATAATGGGGAACAAAGAAATGACAGACCAATTGAACAAATACTTTAGATCTGTCTTCACTAAGGAAGACACAAATAATCTTCCGGAAATACTTGGGGACCGAGGGTCTAGCGAAAAGAAGGAATTGAAGGAAATCCTTATTAGTCAGGAAATTGTGTTCGGGAAATTGATGGGATTGAAGGCTGATACATCCCCAGGGCCTAATAGGCTGCATCCCAGAGTACTTAAGGAAGTGGCCCTAGAAATAGTGGATGCATTGGTGATCATTTTCCAACATTCTATTGACTCTGGATCAGTTCCTATGGACTGGAGGGTAGCTAATGTAACACCACTTTTTAAAAAAGGAGGAAGAGAGAAAATGGGGAATTATAGACCGGTTAGCCTGTTGGAATCAATTAATAAAGATAAAATAGCAGCATATTTGGAAAGCGGTGACAGGATCGGTCCAAGTCAGCATGAATTTATGAAAGGGAAATCATGCTTGACAAATCTTCCAGAATTTTTTGAGGATGTAACTAGTAGAGTGGACCAGTGGATGTGGTGTATTTGGACTTTCAAAAGGCTTTTGACAAGGTCCCACACAAGGGATTAGTGTGCAAAATTAAGGCACATGGTACTGGGGGTAATGTACTGACATGGATAGAGAACTGGTTGGCAGACAGGAAGCAGAGAGTCAGAATAAACGGGTCCTTTTCAGAATGGCAGGCAGCGACCAGTGGGGTGCCGCAGGGCTCAGTGCTGGGACCCCAGCCATTTACAATACACATCAATGATTTAGATGAAGGAATTGAATGTAATATCTCCAAGTTTGCAGATGACAATACACTGGGTGGCGGTGTGAGCTATGAGGAGGATGCTAAGAGGCTGTAGGGTGACTTGGTTAGGTGAATGGGCAAATGCATGGCAGATGTAGTATAATGTGGATAAATGTGAGGTTATCTACTTTGGTGGCAAAAACAGGAAGACAGAATATTATCTGAATGGTGACAGATTAGGAAAAGGGCAGGTGCAATGAGACCTGGGTGTCATAGTACATCAGTCATTGAAGTTTGGCATGCAGGTACAGCAGGCGGTGAAGAAGGCAAATGGCATGTTGGCCTTCATAGCTAGAGGATTTGAGTATAGGAGCAGGGAGGTCTTACTGCAGTTGTACAGGGCCTTGGTGAGGCCACACCTGGAATATTAATGTTCAGTTTTGGTCCCCTAATCTGAGGAAGGACGTTCTTGCTATTGAGGGAGTACAGCGAAGGTTCACCAGATTGATTCCCGGGATGGCAGGACTGACATCTGAGGAGCGACTGGATCAACTGGGCTTGTATTCACTGGAGTTTAGAAGAATGAGAGGTGATCTCACAGAAACATATAAAATTCTGACAGGATTGGACAGTTTAGAGACAGGAAGAATGTTCCTGTTTCTGGGGAGTTCCAGAACCAGGGATCACAGTCTAAGAATAAGGGTAAGCCATTTAGGACCGAGATGAGGAGAAACTTCTTCACGCAGAGAGTGGTTAACCTGTGGAATTCTCTACCGCAGAAAGTTGTTGAGGCCAATTCATTAGATATATTCAAAAGGGAGTTAAATATGGCCCTTACGACCAAAGGGATCAAGGGGTATGGAGGGAAAGCAGGAAAGGGGTACTGAGGTTGAATGATTCAGCCATGATCTTATTGAATGGCAGTGCAGGTTCGAAGGGCTGAATGGCCTGCTCCTGCACCTAATTTCTATGTTTCTATGTTTGACAAATTGTACTGTGCGCTCTACTGCACCATTTGAAGCAGAGTGGTACAGTGAATTTGAGTATGTTTCACATCATTTCTGCTCATGAACTGTGTGAACTCTTCAGAACAAAATTGTAGTCCATTATCAGGAGCAATTTCTTTTGGGAGGCCGTATGAAGAAAACAATCTTGGAAAAATGTTTTGCTTGTTGTTATTTTCTGCATCATACACACCTCTACCCACTTTGAATGACTATCTATCACTATGAACAATTGCTGTCCTTCTAGCTCAGCAAAATCTACATGTAACCTTTGCCACACCCGGGGGGAGCCATTTCCATGGCTGTAATGGTACTGATAGTGGTTTTTTGCTCAGCGATTGACATGTTGTACACTGACTGACAATGTACTCTATCTCTTTATCTAAACCTGGCTACCATAAATAACTACGTGAAAAACTCTTGGTCTGTAATAATTCAAAAGACCCAAAAATGATCGAAGTTCAGAGACAGTCTTGGGAGGGATGCATTTCTGATTGCTTCCAGCTTTCCTTTAGTTGGATGTATACTCTGTGCCTTAAGTACTCCACTGAGTTTCGAAACATCTCACACTTGTGAGCAGTCATTCGTACTCCATGCTTCTCTAGCCATTTGTGCACTTCATTCAACACCTTATCATGGATTAGTGCTGAAATGAGTATGTCATCTAAATAACACACTACCTCTTCAATTCCTTGCAAAATTTAGTTCATCACCCCCTGGAATATGTTGGGGGTGGAAGATACTCCAAATGGTAGCCTATTGAACTGATATATGCCGAGGTGAGTATTTATAGTCAACAACAACTTTTATTTATATAGTACCTTTAACGTATTAAAATGTCCCAAGGCGCTTCACAGCAGTGTTACAAGACAAAACAGATAAATTTGACACCGAGCCACAAAAGAAGAAATTAAGGCAGATGACCAAAGCATGCCCAAACGTGACTCGGACTACTTCATTTAAATCAAGTTGTAGGCAGACGGTTGTTAGATCTAACCTTGAAAATATCTGGCCACCTGTCAGCGTGTGAACAAATCTTCCACATTTGGCAATGGATTGGGTAGATTACACTCCAGAACCTGGTTTACCACACAACCTTCCTTACCTTACCATCTGACTTAGGTACAACAACAATGTGTGTTGCCTAATTACTCAGATCTACCTTCGAAATAATGTTCTCAGTTTCTAGTCTTTTGACTTCTTGCTCAACTTTCTCCTCGACTGTGTATGGTACGGGATGTGGCTTGCAGTAAGCTGGTCTTGCGTCCTTCTGCACTCTGACACTCGTCTTGAAGTCTTGAATCGGACTGCCAGTTTCGCGGAACCCCTTCGGATACTGTTTGATGACATCATCTTTCGATGCAAATTTTGCTTCCACACAAAAAATCTCATTCCAATCCAGCTTCAGTGATCCCAACCAATTTCTACCTATCAAGGCAGGTTTGTCTCCTGCCACTGCTATGAGAGGCAAGCTCTGATACTGATCCATGTATTTCACTGGTATGGTCAAACTTCCTACTACAGGGATTAGCTCACCTGCATAGGCTCGCAGCTCTAACTTCAATTTCCCTAGTCGATAATCACGCAACTTGTCACGATATAGTGATTCGGGTACTATGTTCACGGATGCACCAGTGTTGATTTCATGGGTATCCTCATTCCTGCGACTACTTGGATGACGATACTTTGTGAATCGCTGTTAGATACCTTCGTGTTCCTTTTGACGTGAGGCTCCAGAACTCCTCGTTCTGCTGCTTCTCTTCAAGCTACACCGATTTCTACTTCTAACATTGAAGATCAGTTTACTCAGTTTACTCTTCTGTCGGCACACCCTCGCAAGATGCCCAGTTTTCTTGCAGCAGAAACACTATGCCTTCACATATGGACAACTTTGAGCAAAGTGTTGTCCCAGGCACCGATAGCACGATTTCAATGCACTGTTACCTTGGCCAGTTGCTGAGGCCTTGGGGCTAAACTGCCTTTTACTTTTAGCCTGCAGCCAATTCACCTTGGTTGTCTGACGACTGGAAATGGCGCGAAATTCACAAGAGTATTGGTCAGCTTTGCCCATCGACATAGCTGTCTGACAAATTAAATCAAAAGTCAAGTTACAGGTTGTCGACAATTTACTTCTGATTCGTTCATTTTTCAGCCCACAAACAAACCTGTCATGCAAAGATCAGTCCTGAAAGTTTCCAAAAAGACAACGAATGGATAGCTTTTTTAAGGCTACAATGTACTCACTGATACCCTTGTCATTTAATTGATTGCTGTTACAAAACAGTAAATTTCAGCAATTTACAGGGGCTCAGGACTGTAGTGCTGTTTTAACTTGGTTAGAATCTCCTTCAGTGGCATGTCCTTCAGTTTGGTGTAAACAACCAAATATTTCAGGGTTCCATACACCTTGGGGCCTGTTTCCTTTCTAAAACCGCCCAATTATGGTTTACATCATTGGGGACTTTGACGATACTATTTGTGGTGAAAAACATTTCTAGCCGCTCCACATACGCTCTGAAAGTCTCTCGGTCACGATGGAACTCACCCAAGCGCCCTATTATTCCCATAGGCGTAGCCATCTTGGCTCTGGCAACGCCGACAGTTCAGCCAAGTGTGCTCGAAATTTACCTTGGACTTTTAAGGTGTTCTGCAAAACGAAGAACCTCGAACATTCTCACCGTCAGTTCGCAGGATTATCCTCCAACAAAAACTTCGCCAGGGAATCTGAAAGTCACATCCTCATCACCAATCTGTTGTATCTTGAGACACAGCTAATACATACAACTGCAGAACATGGTTTCTGGATAAGAACTGTGCAGAGCACATGGATTTATTGCTATTACATCAGTAGTCCAAGAGGTGGCTCTTCAACACTACCAATGCTCCTTCTTACGGCACAATTTTGAACTCTCTACACTTCAAATAACTTCTGGACTTCACTCTTTGGACAGTGACTCGTCGATGCTCCGTGCTCATGTCGGCTTTGTCCTTCCATGGGACCTCTGACTTTGACCCTGGTCTCCCTTCTACTGTATCCCATTAACTACTAAATTTAAACCCGAGCTTCCCCCGTGTCCATTCGCCTGCGCACTTTGGCTGTTGCTCTGGACCAGAGCCATTCAATACTTTTTCAACTTTCTCTCCCTCTTTCCTTTATCCCTCCCTGGCTGTTCTCTCCTGTCGTCATGCCTCCTTTCATCTCTCTTCTCTAGGATAATCTGCCCTCCCAAATCTCTACCCCAATCCTTCATTACTCTTCGACCTTCTTACTCACCTGCCGCCGCCTACTCGTCGATAAGCCGACAGCTTCCCTCTGTGCCTCTCTTGGCATCCTACAAAGGGCCCATCGACGCACTCGTCGCTGCCTCCTTACGAGCAGCAACCCCAACTGTCCGATCCTACTTTCTTGTCGACCTCCCGCCCAGCATGCCCAATGGGGGCTAATCTTGCCAATCTCCTCCCCGTCTAACTCACCCCCTCCCCCCTCCCCCAGTGCTGACCCTGTGGACGCTGGCAGTGGGCAGCTATCACCAACCCACCCCGCATCTCCCTCCAGAACATCCATTCGCTTGCGAACAAAACTCTTGCCATCCATGAGCTTATCGTGGATGATTGCATCAACATCATGGCCCTGACAGAAACCTAGTTGAGGGGCGATGTCACCTTACCCTTAAATGAAGCCTCCCCGCCCAGCTATATCTTCTGCTACTTGCCCCGCTCAGACTGCCGCGGTGGCGGTATGGCTCTCATCACCAAATCACACCTTGGTCTGTCCCCCTCCTCCTCCGGCACTTTCTCCTCCTTTGAGCATCTTGCCCTATTCCACCCCCTCACCTCATTTAAAATTCTCATTCTCTACCACCCACCCAAGTACCAGAAAAATGTTATTAATGATATTTCTTCACTGCTTTCCTCCCTCAGACTTTGCACCGAGCGACTTCTCATCCTCGCTGATTTCAACCTCCATCTCAATTCATCATGCTCTCTCTCCTCGGAGTTCACTAGTCTACTGTACTCCCTTAAGCTCTCCCTCCATGTAAACTCCACAACCCATATTCACGGCCAGCCCCTCCACCCTGCCATTTCTTATGGCCTTGCTACTCTCATCGTGTCAATCGCATATAAGGCCATCTCTGACCACTTCCTCGTATCGCTCTTCACCCACATCCACCTTCCGCAACCACCTCCCCCCGCCCCCAACCCTACCTCCTTCTGTAACCGCCCCTGGCAAAAACTCTGTCCCGACTCTCTTGCAACTGCACTTATCAACTCCCAACTGTCCAGCCTTTGGCCCTCCATTCACCATGATATTTCTGCAGCTACCAATCTGCTCAATCACACCCTCACCACCACCTTTGATACCCTAGTCGCTATTAAAACAATTACTCTCTCTCACCCAGGCCATTCCACCCCCCCCCCCCCCCCCCGGTACAGTCCTGATCTTCGCTCCCTTAAGTTCAAGGGACGCAGATTTGAATGGATATGGCAGACAACTGGTTTGGCCATTCACTGCCAGATCTGGCTGGACCACATAAAGCACCATTGGGTCCTGTTCTCATCTGCAAAAATTGCTCACTATTCCAGAATCATTCTGGAATGCAAAGATAAACCCCAACTTCTATTCTCCACTGCTAACCGTCTTCTTAAACCCCTCTCCCAGTCTCCACCCTCACATCCAACAATAAGTGTGAGGAGCCCATGGACTTCTTTGCCTCTAAGAATGAGACCATCCATTCAGCCACCTTCCTTTCCCTAGCATACCGGGCCAAACTTCCTCCAATGATCCCCTTGCCCTGACATCACACGTTGTTTCAGTTTCTCCATGATCTCACCTCATGACCTCTCCGATCTCATCTTGTCCATGAGAGCTACTTCCTGCTCCCTTGACCCTATTCCCACCAAACTGCTGATCACCAACTTCCTTTTCTGGCTCCCATGTTAGCTGATATTGTTAATGGTTCTCTCTTCTCAGATACTGTCTGCCTCTCCCTCAAATCTTCTGCCATCATCCCTCTCAAAAAACCTTGACCCCTCCGTCCTTGCAAACTATCGCCCCTCCGTCCTTGCAAACTATCGTCCCATCTCCAACCTCCCTTTCCTCTCCCTTGAACGTGTTGTTGCCTCCCAAATCCATGCCATCTTTCTCACAACTCCATGTCTGAATCCGTCTAATCCAGTTTCCACACCTGCCACAATACCGAAACGGCTGTCATCGAAGTTACAAATGACATCCTTTGTGACTGTGACAAAGGCAAACAATCCCTCCTCGACCTTCTTGACTTGTTTGCAGCCTTTGACACAGTTGACCACTCCATCCTTCTCCAACGCCTCTCCACCACCGTCCAGCTGGGTGGGACTGCACTTGCCTGGTTCCATTTTTATCTATCTAATCGTAGCCTGAAAATCACCTGCAACAGCTTCTCTTCCTGCCCTGCATCGTTACCTCTGGTGTCCCCCAAGGATCTATCCTTGCCCCCTCCTATTTCTCATCTACGTGTTGCCCCTTGGTGACATCATCCGGAAACAAAGCGTCACTTTCTACATGTACGCTGATGACACCCATCTTTACCTGACTACCAATTCTCTCGACCCCTCCAAGGTCTCTACATGGTCCGACATCCAATTCTAGATGAGCAGAAATTTTCTCCAATTAAATACTGGGAAGACCGAAGCCATTGTTTTAGGCACCTGCCATAAACTGTTCCCGAACCACTGACTCCATCCCGCTCCCCAACTTCTATCTAAAGCTAAACCACACCTTACTGTCCGATGTGACCCTTGTTATGTATTTAATCCCTTGTAACCTGTATTACACTACCACCAGAGGGCCTACCTGTTGGAGTCCCAAGAGATCCCAGCATCCCTTGGGAGCATGGTATATAGGCAGGCCACCCACGAGGTACCTGCACTCTGGAATCTTATTAAAGGAGCTAAGGTCAAACTTGCTCATTGTACACAGTACTCAGTTTCATCCTTTATTGTGAACGCATCAATTGGCGATGAGGTAATGAACAACTGCGCGAAAATGCAAAGAACAGTTGGTATCCTGGAGAAGTCCTCAGAAGGGGACAATTGGGAGGCCTTCGTGGAGAGACTCGACCAATACTTTGTGGCCAACGAGCTGGAAGGGGACGAGAACGCTGCCAAACAAAGGGCGATCCTCCTAACTGTCTGTTGGGCAACAACCTATGGCCTCATGAAGAATCTCCTAGCTCCGGCAAAACTAACAGCTAAGTCCTATGAAGAATTGTGTACGCTGGTCCGGGAGCACCTAAATCCTAAGGAAAGCGTTTTGATGGCGAGATATCGGTTCTACACATGTCAACGGTCGGAGGGCCAGGAAGTGGCGAGCTATGTCGCCAAACTAAGGCGCTTCACAGGACATTGTGAATTTGAGGGATTCCTAGAACAAATGCTTATAGACTTTTTTGTACTGGGCATTGGCCATGAGGTAATCCTTCGCAAACTGTTGAAATCCCAATCTCTACATTGTCTCTTATTAAAGGAGCTACGGTCACACTTGCTCATTGTACACAGTACTCAGTTTCATCCTTTATTGTGAATGCATCAACCCTGAAATTAGCTATCGACTATATACCTGCAGCATAACTAAGACCGCCTATTTCCACCACCATAACATTGCCCATCTCCGCCCTTGCCTCAGCTCATCCGATGTTGAAACCCTCAACCATGCCTTTGCTACCTCTAGACTTGGCTATTGCAACGCATTCCTGGCTGGCCTCCCACATTCTACCCTACGTAAACTAAAAGTGATCCAAAATTCGGCTGCCGTGTCCTAACTTCCACCAAGTCCCGCTCACCATCACCCCTGTGCACGCTGAACTAAAGTTGCTCCTGGTTAAGTAATGCCTCGATTTCAAAATTTTCATCCTTGTTTTCAAATCCCTCCGTGGCCTCGCCACTCCCTATCTCTGTAATCTCCTTCAGCCCCACAACCTCCCGAAATATTTGTGCTCCTCTAATTCTGACTTCTTGTGCATCCCTGATGATAACTGCTCAACCATTGGTGACCGTGCCTTCTTTTTCCTCGGCCCCAAGCTCTGGAATTCCCTGCCTAAATCTCTCTGCCTCTTTAAAGCCTACCTCTTTGACCAAGCTTTTGGTGCCCTGCCCTAATTTCTCCTTATGTGGCTCGGTGTCAAATTTTTTGTCTCATAATACTCTTGTGAAGTGCCTTAGGACATTTCACTATGTTAAATGCGCTATATAAATACAAGTTGTTGTTGTTATCATGCCTCTGCCGGCTCTTTGAAGAATCTATCCAATTAGTCCCACACCCTTGCTCTTTCCTTGTATCCCTGCAATTTTCTCATTTTCAAGTATTTATCCAAATCCCTTTTGAAAGTTACTATTGAATCTGCTTCCATCACCCTTTCCATATCACAAGTCAGTGCATTAAAAAAATTCTCATCGCCCCTCTGACTGTATTACCAAGTATTTTAAATCTGGGTCCTCTGATTACCAACCCTCCTGCCAGTGCAAAGTTTCACCTTATTTACTCCATCAAAACCCTTCATAATTTATACAGATGTTCAGAACATGAGAGTCCGAGGATGCAGCTTATCCCCATTTCATTATCAGTCACTATCAATATTGTAGATTTCCCACTGACGTCTCTTCCTGACAAATTAAGCAACCCAAACCTCACAATGTCAGGCTAACCGGTCTATATTTCCCCGTTTTCTCTCTCCCTCCTTTCTTAAAAAGTGATGTTACATTAGCTACCCTCCAGTCCATAAGAACTGATCCAGAGTTGATAGACTGTTGAAAAATGATCACCAATGCATCCACTATTTCTAGGGCCACTTCCTTAAATACTATGGGATGCATGGCCCTTCAGGTGCACATCCAAGTACTTTTTAAATGTGGTGAGGGTTTCTGCCTCTACCACACTATCAGGCAGTGTGTTCCAGACCCTCACCATCATCTGGATGAAAAAATATCCCCTCAAATCCCTTCTAAACCTCCTACCAATTACTTTAAATCTGTGGCCCCTGGTTGTTGACCCCTCTGCTTGGCGAAATAGGTCTTTCCGAGCCACGCTATCTAGGCCCCTCATAATTTTATACACCTCAGCCTCCTCTGTTCCAAAGAAAATAAATCCAGCCTATCCAATCTTTCTTCATAGCTAAAAATCTCTCGTCCAGGCAACGTCCTCATAAATCTCTCTAGTATCTCTGTACCCTCTCTAGTGCAATATTATCTTTCCTGTAATGTGGTGACCAGAACTGCTGCAGTATTCTAGCTGTGGCCTACCTAGTGTTTTATACAGTTCAAGCATAACCTCCCTGCTCTTGTACTCTATGCCTCGGCTAATAAAGGTATGTATTCCATATGCCTTCTTAACCACCTTATCTACCTGGCCTACTACCTTCAGGGATCTGTGGGCATGCACTCCAAGGTCCCTTTGTTCCTCTACACTTCCAACCAGTTAATGTGTATTTCCTTGTCTTGTTAGTCCTCCCCAAATGCATTACCTCACACTTCTCAGGATTGAATTGCATTTGCCACTGGTCTGCCCACCTGACCAGTTTATTGATATCTTCCTAAGGTAGGATTTCCTTTCTGGTCAAGGTTCACACATGAAAAATTGCACTTTGGCCTCAACTGAACTGGCCTGTCCTGGTCCTTGGCTGGGCTGATCTGGTCTGGGCCAGTCTTGTCCTGGACTGGCCTGGTTAAGGGCTGCTGGATATAATTCCAATCACAGACATAATTAAATACTTGATTGATCTTTCATTAAAACTCATTTTAAGAATTATAAATAATTGAAACCACTGAGCTAAGGACTTTCCAAAAAAACAGCCGTGCGCAAGGGTTTGATGGAAATTGCATTTTAATGGAATTGTAAGATTTGGTTAATTTAAAATATGTCAAAATGAAACCCAATCTGATCCATCGACCAGCAGACACGAGGACAGCAGCTCCTCGCATCCCTCGTCTTCCATCGGAGCTCTGTCCCATTTTCCTCGGGTTGCCAACTCTGGCTGGATGTATTCCTGGAGGTTTCATCACATGACCTTCCACCTCTATAAGCCCCACCATGTTAAACTGCCTTTTCCCCCATCTCCAAAATGTTTATAACTAACGAACACAAAAAAATCTAATAAAATGAAACCATACAATTACTTTTAACGTCGCTCTGACTTTTCTCCCGGGTTTTTGCTGGCGGCAGAGTTCAGGAGGTTGGTGTTTAATTGTGGGGGGCTCCAGGATAGCCCTGGAGAGTTGACGACCCTGTATTTTCCTCTCTCCTCTCCAGTGTCCTTTCAGAGCCGGCGCCACAAGAGCCCGGCCCCGAGAAGAAACTGACGGGGTTCTGGGACACCTTCGCCACCAAGTGGAACCAGACCTCCGAGGCCAACAGGAGCAGCGAGGGTGCAGGCGCGGGCGCAGGCGCAGGAGAGGGCGAGGCCCCCAGTGCCACACACAGCGAGGGTGGTGGGGCGGAGAACATGCCCAGTTCCGGCGAGTATACCAACCTGGAGGAGCCCAGCGACCCCGGCTTCAAGTGGAACTTTGTAACCAGCAAGTTGGCGGAACTGAAAAATAAAAGTATGCAAAAAACTAACTAGACACACACACAGGATGCGAAGGCTCGAGCAAACAGACACCAACCACCAACCGAGGGATGTGTAACAAGAACAATATTAACGAGCCAAAAGTTTCATTAGATAAAGATGTTGGTGTAAGATAACAGAGGGCTGTGTGAGTAAAACCTGGGAGCTGCTGTTTGAGATGTCAGTAGATTAAAGCTGAACATGTTTTTTCCTATTCCATTCTCCTCTCTTTAAATCAAGGAATAACCTCACTGGGGGTGACACAGCATTGTCACACACATACTGTAAAACTATCTAGGCTGACATCACAGGCTGCCGTTTTCAACTTTTTGTGTAGAATAAAGTTATTGGGGCGAGTTTTAGACACACACAGGCTGACAACATGCCCGCCCTGCCCCTCACCCCGACAGGCACCAGCCTCCCCCCCTCCTCCCACAAAATCAGTTTTAAGACTTAGCTGCAATGTTTGTGGCGAGGTCCCTTTAAGGACTGCAGGCTCCGCCCACTGGTTTCTGTGCGCTGCGTCCAGTCCCATATTGGCCGCAGGTCCTCAATTCAAATAATGTAATAAATCTCCCACCTGTGGGAAGATACTGGACTGGGGGGGTCAACAACATCAACTTGCATTTATATAGCTCCTTTAATGTGGTAAAACATCCCAAGGCGCTTCACAGGAGTGATTATCAAATAAAATTTAACACGGAGCCACAGGTGTTAGGACAGGTGACCAAAAGCTTGGTCAAACAGGTAGGTTTTAAGGAGTGTCTTAAAAGAGGAGAGGTACAGAGGCGAAGAGAATTCCAGACCCTGGGGCTGAGGGTCCAAGGCACGGCCTAGGCATGACCAGCAATAGTGGAGCGGCGAAGAGTGAGAGGCCAGACTTAGAAGAGCGCTGAAAACTTGGAGGGTTTTAGGGCTGGTGAAGGTTACAGAGATGGGATAGGGTTGGGTGGTCTCGAGGAGGTTGGGCAGTGGGACTGGGCTGGGAGTCAGGGTGGTCTCGAGGTAGGTGGACAGTGGGACTGGGCTGGGAGTCAGGGTGATCTCGAGGTGGGTGGGCAGTGGGACTGCACGAACAGATGAAGCCACCTAACTCATCGCTGGCCAAGTAACCCTTTAAGCCCTACGCTCTGGGCATATATCAGGATTTGGCTCAGTGCCATTTAATTACAAGTCTGATTGATGGATAAAATATTTATTAATTTCAGCAGTAAACAGTCCAGTGCTCACTTTACTCTCACACCGATACTTTTACTAAATTAGCGATGGTAAGAATGTTAACCCTTATTAAAATTCCCAGGGATGAGTGTGAGGGGCGATAAAGCAAGGTGTGGTACCAAACCCAGCACAGACAGGGTGACTGTCTCCTCTCTCTGACAGAGGTTAGGGGTCGGGGATGGAGGCAGAAGCCCCTCATTGTGGGGCAACCTGTTCACAAACAAACAAACTGTTCACGGCTTTGGGACCACTCTGCCAACCTGAGACTGGAGCCGGAGTCCTGGAGGGAGCCTCTCTCAGGCACTGCCTCACTTGGAGAAGTTCTCAGCCTCCCCGGTACCTGCTCCTTGCACCAGCCAAGAGCTAGCCGGCTCTCCGTGAATCATTCCGTGCTCTCACACTGCTCACCATCAACATCAACAACGATATTATTCTGTTTCACGTTAATAAGCACTTCAAACAGAGAACATCCATCAGCATTTGAGGGGGAAAACGAGAAGGTCCTGAGCCCGAGCCTGAATTAAACATTAACCTATACAAAGGCAAAATACTGCGGATGCTGGAATCTGAAATAAAAACAGAAAATGCTGCAAATACTCAGTGGGTCAGGCAGCATCTGTGGAGAGAGAAACAGAGATAATGTTTCAGATCGCTGACCCTTTGTCAAAATTTTTTAAAGTTAGAGATGTAACATGTTTTTAAGCACGTGTTGGGGCAAAGGGGGGGGGAGGAAAGAACAAAAAGGGAAGGTCTGTGAATAGGGTGGAAGCCAGAAGAGATTAAGAGACAAAAAGGATGAGTGTAATGGGACAATTTAGAAACAAAGGATGAGTCTAAATAGGCTGGATATGGAGATGGCAGAATCACCAACAGCTGCCGTGGGAAAGATAAAAAAACAGAAAAAAAGAAATAAAATAGGTGCAGAGGTTATGGTCTGAAATTGTTGAACTCGAGGTTGAGTCCAGAAGGCTGTAAAGTGCCTAAACGAAAGATGAGGTGCTGTCCCTCGAGCTTACGTTGAGCTTCATTGGAACAGTTTAGGAGGCTGAGGATGGAGAGATCAAGAGTGGGAGTGGAGCAGAGAATTAAAGTGACAGGAGACCGGAAGCTCGGAGTCACGCTTACAGACTGAATGTAGGTGTTCTTCAAAGCGGTCACCCAATCTGCATTTGGTCTCCCCAATGTAGAGGAGACCGTATCGTGAGCAGCGAATACAGCATACTAAATTGAAAGTACCAAATAGATCGCTGTGTCACCTGGAGCGAGTCTTTGGGACCCTGGACAGTGGAACGGGAGGAGGTTAAAGGGAACATGTTGCCTCTCCTGCGCTTGCACGGGAAGGTGTCGTGGGAAAGGGAAGGGGTGCTTGCAGAGTGGATCAGGATGTCACGGAGGGAATAGTCCCTTCGGAATGCTGAGAGGGGAGGGGAGAGGAAGATGTGTTTCCCTTCAGATTACCGTTTTTATTCTAAGTATTAAATGACCCAGAAATCCCGGTCGGCTGCTTCCCGCGGGCGATCGAGGGGAAAACTTTTAGAAGATGCGCACTTACCTGTTGTGTCCACACGAGTTCCCGGTCCTGAGGCCTCCACTGACTGCACATCGCAGCGCGTGCACGTCAGGACATGCGCAGGGCTGGAGCTCCAGTCACATGGCTCTGGCAGCCAATCAGCTAAAGTATGTTCTCATTCATAATAATGGGAACTCCGTAAGTTGGAGTTCCTATTATTATGAATGAGAACCCACCACCAACACCCAGAACACTAATAAAAAAATAGAAAAAATACACCACATGTTTTTAATTAATTTAAATTAAAGTTTTTTATGTATTATAAAAAATATATATTTTTACGATTTTTAAAAACGTTTTTTAATTATGGTTTAAAATAAACTTACCGTAGTGGAGTGGGTTTTTAACAATTAAATGTGTTTTTGTAATTTTATTTAAAAATGTTTGTGTATTTTAAAACTCTTACACCTGTAAAAGTAGGCTATGTACCTGCTTTTATCAGGCGCAAGAGTTTTGAGGACATTTGCTGGGCAATATATGGGTAAATCCCGCAATCTTGTCCGTGCAAATGTCCTCGCTCCTGAGATACGGAGGATCAGAAAATCCAGTTTTCAGCACATGTGCATTGGGCGCAGAAAACCAGCTTTTGCGATGCCTTCCCGGGTCCGTACATATCCCGTACAGACTCGGGAGGCCGGGATTTCTGCCCCTAAGTGTTGGTTTTTCTGCTGAGTCTGTAACACTGCTTTTAACCAGTAACTGTCACTGTGTCTTTTGCCCAGGGTCAGCCCAGCTGCACTGCTCCGTAATGCCGTTCCACATTGTTGGGATCTGGCCTGACATTCTGGGTTCCTCAAAGTCACAAATGTGGATTTGAAGCAGTGTCACAGATGCAGACCCTGCAGTTTTTCTGCCAGTCTCTGAATCCATCCTGCAGTTTAACAAAAATCGTTTCTCTCCAATTCATGTTTAGGTCTTGCCCTGTAGTACCAGTTATAAAAGGCAGGTGGTTGTGTTGGCATGGTTTCCATAGACCACACGCACCCTCTGCTGGCTGTAAAGTGTGGGTGTCGCAGGCAAGGCCAGCATTTGCTGCTCAACCCCTCGTTGCCATTCAGAAGCTGTCGTCTACTTGAACCTTTGCAATCTGTGTGGTGAAGATACTCCCCCTGTGGTATTAGGTTTGACCCGGCGATGAATCAAAAAAAAAAGAACATAATAGGAGCTGGAATCGGCCATTCGGCCCTTTGAGCCTACTCTGTCATTCAACAAGATCATGGCTGATCTTCTACCTCAACTCCACCTTCCCGCAACATCTGTAGTGGGGAAAATGCTTGAAACTATCATTAAGGAAGAAATAGCGGGACATCTAGATAGGAATAGTGCAATCAAGCAGACGCAGCATGGATTCATGAAGGGGAAATCATATTTAACTAATTTATTGGAATTCTTTGAGGATATAACGAGCATGGTGGATAGAGGTGTACCGATGGATGTGGTGTATTTAGATTTTCAAAAGGCATTCGATAAGGTGCCACACAAAAGGTTACTGCAGAAGATAAAGGTACGCGGAGTCGGAGGAAATGTATTAGCGTGGATAGAGAATTGGCTGGCTAACAGAAAGCAGAGAGTCGGGATAAATGGGTCCTTTTCGGGTTGGAAATCGGTGGTTAGTGGTGTGCCACAGGGATCGGTGCTGGGACCACAACTGTTTACAATATACATAGATGACCTGGAAGAGGGGACAGAGTGTAGTGTAACAAAATTTGCAGATGACACAAAGATTAGTGGGAAAGCGGGTTGTGTAGAGGACACAGAGAGGCTGCAAAGAGATTTGGATAGGTTAAGCGAATGGGCTAAGGTTAGGCAGATGGAATACAATGTCGGAAAATGTGAGGTCATCCACCTTGGCGAAAAAAAACAGTAAAAGGGAATATTATTTGAATGGGGAGAAATTACAACATGCTGCGGCGCAGAGGGACCTAGGGGTCCTTGTGCATGAATCCCAAAAAGTTAGTTTGCAGGTGCAGCAGGTAATCAGGAAGGCGAATGGAATGTTGGCCTTCATTGCGAGAGGAATGGAGTACAAAAGCAGGGAGGTCCTGCTGCAACTGTACAGGGTATTGGTGAGGCCGCACCTGGAGTACTGCATGCAGTTTTGGTCACCTTACTTAAGGAAGGATATACTAGCTTTGGAGGGGCTACAGAGACGATTCACTCGGCTGATTCCGGAGATGAGGGGGTTACCTTATGATGATAGATTGAGTAGACTGGGTCTTAACTCGTTGGAGTTCAGAAGGATGAGGGGTGATCTTCTAGAAACATTTAAAATAATGAAAGGGATAGACAAGATAGAGGCAGAGAGGTTGTTTCCACTGGTCGGGGAGACTAGAACTAGGGGGCATAGCCTCAAAATACGGGGGAGCCAATTTAAAACCGAGTTAAGAAGGAATTTCTTCTCCCAGAGGGTTGTGAATCTGTGGAATTCTCTGCCCAAGGAAGTAGTTGAGGCTAGCTCATTGAATGTATTCAAGTCACAGATAGATAGATTTTTAACCAATAAAGGAATTAAGGGTTACGGGGAGCGGGCGGGTAAGTGGAGCTGAGTCCACGGCCAGATCAGCCATGATCTTGTTGAATGGCGGAGCAGGCTCGAGGGGCTAGATGGCCTACTCCTGTTCCTAATTCTTATGTTCTTATGTTCTTATCCCCATATCCCTTAATTTCCCAAAATGTATCGACCTCTGTATTGAATATACTCAATGGCTGAGCATCCACAGCTCTCTCGAATGGAGAATTGCAAAGATTCACAACCCTCAGTGAAGAAATGTCTCCTCACCTCAGTTCTAAATGGCTGACCCCTTATTCTGAGACTATGACACCGTGTTCTAGATTCCCCAGCCAGGGGAAACATTTTCTCAGCATTAACACAGTCAAGCCCCTTAAGAATTGTGTGTATTTCAATTCGATCATCTCTCATTCTTCTAATCTCTAGGGAATATAGGCCTAGTCTATTCAATCTCTCCTCATCCCAGGAACCAGTCTAATGAACCTTTGTTGCACTCCCTCTAAGGCAAATATGTTTTTCCTTAGGTAAGGAGACCCGAACTGTGCACAGTACTCCAGGTGTGGCCTCACCTTTATAATTGTAGTAAGTCTTCTTTACTCTTATACTCTAATCCCTTTGTAATAAAAACTGACATACCATTTGTTTTCCTAATTGCTTGCTGTACCTGTATGTTAACTTTCGGTGATTCATGTACAAGGACACCCAGGTCCCTCTGAATGCAAACATTTCCCAGTCTCTCACCATTCAAAAAATATTCTGCTTTTTTGTTTATTCAAAGTGGATAACTTCACACTTTCCCACATTGTATTCCATTTGCCATGTTCTTGCCCACTCAGTCAAACGGCCGCTATATATCCAAGTCAGGATGGTGTGTGGCTTGGAGTTGGTGTTTCCTTGGTGGACCTGTACCCTATGCTTCTAGGTGATGGAGGTTGCGGGTTTGGGAGATGCTGCCAAAGAAGTATTGACAAGTAGATAATATACACTGCAGCGATGGTGCGCTGGCGGAGGAGGGAGTGGATGTTTAAGCTAGTAGATGGGCTGCCGATCAAGCAAACTGCTTTGTCCTGGATGGTGTCGAGCCACATTTATGGCAGAACAGAAATAAGGAAAATGTCCAAACCTTGCCTTTCTCAGGAGTGAGACGATTTTTCGTTGTGATTTTTCTGCTTGTGTGTTCCTAATCGATAGAGGTCTTTGTGGACTATGATTGTTGCTCCTTTTGACCTTATTGAAAGGCGGAGCAGGCTCGAGGGGCCCAATGGTCTACTCCTGCTTCTATTTCTTATGTTCTTATGTTCTTTTCTCTGCTGCCCAAAAAAGGCCAGTGTAGGAGGGAAAAATCGGAAAAGGCGCACTGTAAGATGCAGTAAGGCGAACTCTACCAGGCAATTACCAGTCCTAGATTTATTGCCGAAGTAGATGCTGTAAAATGGAAGCGCTTTGTAAACTGCAATTCAGCTGTTGAACAATTTCAATTCTTCCTCTCCTGCGGTGCTGCAGAAATCCAAGAGAGGGCGCAGTTGTGCAGACAGAATGTCCTACACTGCCATCCAGTAGCAGCAGCTGGTATTACACCTTTAACCATTTAAACAAAATTAAATCTGCTGAATAAAACATTGACCTCAAAATTGAATCAGGCCTGAAAAGAGGTGGGGGCATCGGCCAACGCTATTTGCCTGCGCCTCTTCTAAGTGGTGCAGGTAGCAGGCAAAATCCGTGCTACCTGCTCATCAACATGATTGGAGCGCTAATCTCAGCGCTAAATGAGCTGCTGATTTAGCGCTAAGCCAACGGGGGGCCAATACCGGGTGCAGTCTAATGGTCAATAAATTTTGGCTGAGGCTCTCTGCACTACTTAAAGGGGAGGTACTCTGTTGTCAGTCTGACCCAACAACCAAGAAAAAGAGCCAGATGATTTTCCGATGCTGCATGGGAGGCCTTGGTACTGGGAGTCCAACGAAGGCGGGTTGTCCTGTACCCGCAAGGAGGCAAGAGGCCATCCAAGGTCATCAGCAGAAGGAAGAGATATGTTGTCCCAAGGACCTGGATCCAGTGCCACAACAAATTTAATGACCTCACACAGTTGGTCGAGGAGCAAATGGCATATCCCACCATTTGCACCACAAGCCTCACACACTGCTCAATGCACCACACCCCCATCAATCACCTACCAACAATCTCTAGCTATCACCTCATACCTAACAATCATGGCTTCACTTCACTCTCACACTCATGCAACACTCACACCCACACCTTGCACACACTGACAACTATTCAACCATGGCAGGCACATCACTCAAACACATTGCACAAGACTCACTTACACACTTCCCATTCTCTTGCGGGCAAAGGTGGCACAGAACAGACGTGAGCAACAGACCAGAGGCGGCCAAGCTAGGATTCAGACTCTGACCGACCTCGAAGAATCCCTCCTTGAAATTATTGGAGGGGCAGTGTCAGAGTCCTTCTTTTCACATCCCACTTTCCTCTCATCCCACAATCTCTTCTCATTTACAAGCCTCACCACAACCCGACCCTTGTGTCTTTCAGCTTTCAAATACCCAACAAATGTCACCAGCACAGCCTGCCCCTCAACATCAGCAAAACGACCGAGGAGTCAAAGGAAAAGAGGAAGAGACACCATTTGTCACAGCATTTGACACTTGCAGAGACACCAGCTCAGAAAATGGCACTACGCATGCTTTAGAGAGAAGTATAGAGGCGGGATTTGCACGTGGTTAGTCAACAGGGACCAGTGGGCTGCAGCCATGGCAGGAGGAAAGGGTAGCTCAGGTGCCGGCTCCCCGGAGGACGAGTTCGCGCATGAGTTCTACTCCAGAGGACTCAGATGATGACATCGATGGGATGTCCTTCAGAAGAAGGGTGATGGGCATGCACACGGAAAAGCTAGGTCCAAAGGCAAGTCTGCCAGAAAGCCTCTCGTCAGTGTCAAGGTGCATGGCGGAGTCCAGCTCCAACGGTGCAAGGGGCTTTGCGCAAAGCTTGGAGCCCATGATTTCCAGGATGGAAATGACGGACATCTGCATGAGAGACCTGTGGACCCGCAGATGATGCTGGATGTGATGGGCGACCTTGTAGCTTGCACTGCAGCACAGGCGGAAGCAACCCAACATCTCACTGCTCTCCTGCAGGCTCGGCTTGCTACCACGCAAGCTCAGACTGCTACCATCACGGCTGGGTTTGAGTGCAGAAAGGGGCTGGCAGGGTGTCGCAGCTGGCCAGTAATCTGTCCTCCAACAGACTGCTAGGAATGCTGAGGCGCCACCCCATGGCAGTGGGTCTGTGGAGCAAGAACCTGCTGTCCTCTATCAGGATGACAGCATTCCTCATCCCACCACTGCCACTCCACCATTAGCCTTGCCGCTGCCTATCAGCCAGCCAGCCCGGACTGCCGGGGTGGTGCAGTCTGAAGCCAGGCCTTCTAGGTCCACAGCTAGTCGAGGTCATCATGCAAGGCCATCTTTAGTCTCCCCAGCCGCCCCCCCGCCCACTGAAAGTCAGCTGCTTTCCACTAGCCACTGATGTAGCCACTGATGGAGCATTGCGTAGGAGCAATCGAGTAGGTAAAGAGAAATTTCCGACCTTATCACCACCTGTTTGTGCCACTACCCTGGCAAAAAATGGCAGCTGCCACTCTAACGCCCTCCTATGGCACGGGACTCTGTGTCCACCATTTTGGCGAGTGCCTTAGCGCTGCTGTAGCATTGGCCCTGGAGATGCAAATGTGGAGAGCGTAATGTCACATGCTGACTTAATGTTACGCTCTGTGAACTTCGACCTTAGCGCTGGGTTTAGCGTTCAGCAGACTGACTGATGCTGCAGCACTTCTTAAAAGGGGGGACACATCTTTCAGGTAAGTTTCCATTTAAGCTTTTGGACTGGATTTTTTGAAGTAGTGGCAATACACGTTAAAAAGTATTTTTTTATAAAAGAGTGCAGGGAGTGCTACTGGATGCTTGCAAGGTCTCAGATGGTTAAAGAAGGCCTCTGAGAAGACAGAAAGTGCTGGGACTACTCAGCAGGTCGGACATTTTATGCTGTCATTTCAGATTTACAGTATCCGCTCGCAGAGGGAAGAGGAGGAAGCAGAAAAAGCAGAAGGGTGAAACCCAGACAGGCCCTTTCTGGGCAGGATATCCGGGATAGAATCATCCGTCTGCGGTACCAGCGTCCACAACTCTAATTCCCCTTTCAACCTTTGTCCCACACCTTATAGTCCCTCTGTTACTGAGCATCACAGCGTCCTGTTGCCCACAATGCTTAAATAAAAGCTACCACAAAGCAAACTTTCCAATCCAACCTTATATATCTATCCATCCAATATGACGCCAAGAAATCACCACATCACAGAGTAAGTAGCACAGAGTCCAGGTCGACGGAGTACTGCTCTGCAGAGTACTAACCTCGGAATTTGATGAGTGAGGGAATTCGGTGTATTGAGGGAAGTGGTGCTGTTCTGGTATTTAAAAAAAACAAGGAACTGTCCAAGAGAGGGAGCATGAGACAGCAAGACCAGAGAACTGAGGTCTAGAGCAGTTAATTTAAATTAATAGTTTAAACAGGATACGAACTAGATTCTAAAAGAGGGAAGAGAGATTTTTTGGACCATGAATGGGCAGGTGACCTCTGTTGCTTGCAATTACTGCACCATGTGGGAACTTCAGGACACTTTATGTGTGGTGGGGACCACGTGTGTAGGAATTGTCTCCAGCTGCTCGAGCTTGAGCTCAGGGTTTCTGAGCTTGAGGGGCAGCTGGAGTCACTGCGGAGCATCAGGGAGGCTGAGAGTTTCCTGGACCGTATGTTCCAGGAGATGTCCACCCCACAGACAGAAAGTGTTCCGGATAGTAAATGGATGGCCACCTGAAAGAGTAGGAAGAGGCAGGAAGTGCAGGAGTCTTCGGGGTGTGCTTCACTCTCAAACCGGTCCTCAGCATTGTAGACACCTTGACGGAGTGCAGTCTAGACCATGGCATCAATGGGCAAGGCACTGCACAGAGGGGAACAGCAAAGTGTAGAAATGCAGTAGTTATAGGAGATCCCATAGGTAGGGAGACATACAGGCATTTCTGTATCCATCATCATGAGTCCCACATGGTGTGTTGCCTCCCTGGTGCCAGGGTAGGGTGCAGAATATTCTGCAAGGGGAAGGGAGTGAGCCAGAAGTTGTGGTACACTTCGATATCAATGACATAGAGAGGGCAGGTATTGAGGTGCTACAGTCAGGCTTACAGGAGCTAGGGAGAAAGTTTAAAAAGTAGGATCTTGAAGGTAGTAATCTCTGGATTACTCCCAGTGCCACGCGCCAGCGAGAGTAGAAATAGGATCAATGCATGGCTAGTGGCATGCTGCAGGAGGGAGGGCTTCAGATTCTGAGGGCATTCGGTCCAGTTCTGGGGCAGGTGGCACCTATTCAAAAGGGACAAGTTGCACCTCAACAGGAATGCGACCAATGTCCTTGCGGGGAGTTTCACTAGTGTGGTTGGGTTGGGTTTAAACTAAATTGGCAGAGAGTGGGCACCAGCATATAGAAATAGAAAAAAGGAATAAGTTGCATAAAAGAGTGAGAGTGTTGGATAGTACTGGAGAAGGAAGTAGTATCATATTAGATAGGAGCAGACTAAGAAGGACTATGAGGAATACAAAGACAGGTTTGGAATGCATGTATGTAAACGCACAAAGTGTGGTAATAAGTTTGGTGAGCTGCAAGCACAATTAGCCATGTGGGAATATGATGTAGTGGCAATAACGGAAATGTGGCTTAAAAATAGTGAGGACGGGGCGCTTAATATTCACGGATACAAGGTGTTCAGAAAAGATAGGGAAGGAAAAAGGGAGGTGGGGTGGCAGTACTGATTAGTGAAGACACTGTAGTGTTGGATAGAGAAGATGTCCTTGAGAGGGGTAAGGACAGAATCCATTTGGTTGGAGTTGAGAAGCAAAAAGGTATGATCACATTATTGGGGGTATTCTATTGGCCTCCAAATAGGAAGAGAGAGAGAGATAACAGAGAAAATCTGCAGGTAAATCAGAGATAAGCAAGAACTATAGAGTGGTGATATTGGGGGCTTTAATTACCCAAATATTGATTGGGATAATGTTAGTGTAAAGATAAAAGAGCGGGAGGAATTTCTGAAATGTGTTCAGGAGAACTTCCTTGACCAATATGTTCTCGGCCCAACTAGAAAAGAGGCATTGCTGGATCTGGTGCTAGGGAATGAGGTGGACCAAGTGCCTGTGGGAGAACACTTGGGTAAGAGTGATCATTGTATCATAAGGTTTAGATTAGTAATGGAGAAGAGCAAGGAACAATCTAAAGTAGAAGCTCTAAATTGGAAAATGGCCAACTTCATGGGATGAGAGGGGATCTAGGCAGGGTAAATTAGAACCAAAGATTGACAGGAAAAACTGTAAAGGAACTGTTGTGTATCTGTAAAGCATGCACTCCCATGTTCTGCCACCAGGGAGCTCATCCCCTGAAGTCCCAAGGGATGCCAGCACCCCTTGGGAGCACTGTATATAAGCCGGCCCTTAAGACCTGTTCCTCACTCTGGAGTATCTTATTAAAGACTGAGGTCACTGTTACTTTAACCTCCCTGTATGCTGCCTCATCTGTGTTAGGAACACAATAACTGGCGACGAGAATACGAATCCAACACAAAGATGCAGCAAACTGTGGGCATCCTGGAGAAGTTCTCGGAGGGTGAGGACTGGGAAGCCTATGTCGAACGGCTAGACCAGTACTTTGTAGCCAACAAGCTGGACGGAGAAGGAAGCGCTGCAAAAAGGAGAGTAGTCCTCCTCACGGTCTACGGGGCACCGACCTACAGCCTCATGAAAAATCTTCTGCCTCCGGTGAAACCCGCAGATAAGTCGTATGAGGAGCTGTGTACACTGGTTTGGCAGCATCTTAACCCGAGGGAGAGCGTGCTGATGGTGAGGTATCGGTTCTACACGTGCCAGTGATCTGAAGGTCAGGAGGTGGCAAGCTACGTCGTCGAGCTAAGGTGACTTGCAGGACAATGTGAGTTTGATGGCTACCTGGAGCAAATGCTCAGAGACTTTTTTGTACTGGGTATTGGCCACGAGACCATCCTACGAAAACTTTTGAGTGTAGAGACACCGACCCTCAGTAAGGCCCTTGCGACAGCACAGGCATTTATGTCCATCAGTGATAACACCAAACAAATCTCTCAGTGCACAAGTGCTAGCAATGTTCATAAATTAACTGGAACTGTGTTTGCGAGCAGAAATGTACAGGGCAGAAACTACGAGTCTGCAACTGCCAGCAGGCCTCAGGTGACCCAGATGACTCAGAGTGCGCAACAAAGGATGAATGCAAGGCAATTCACACCTTGTTGGCATTGTGGAGGCTTCCATTCAGCCTCTTCATGCCGCTTCAAAGGGTATGTGTGCAAGAGCTGTGGAACAATGGGGCACCTCCAACGAGCTTGCAAACGAGCTGCAAGCTCTGCAAAACCTGCTAACCACCACGTGGCAGAGGAAGATTGGTCCATGGTGGATCAAAGCAATTTCGAGCCTCAGAGAGAGGTGGCAGATGCTGAAGTACTCGGGGTGCACACATTTTCGACGAAATGTCCACCAATAATGCTAAACGTAAAATTGAATGGCTTACCCGTAGCCATGGAACTGGACACTGGCGCTAGCCAATCATCATGAGTAAAAAGATGTTTGAGAGACTGTGGTGCAACAAGGCATTCAGACCAGCCCTGAGCCCCATCCACACAAAACTGAGAACGTACACCAAAGAGCTTATCGTTGTCCTGGGCAGTGCCATGGTCAAGGTCACCTACGAGGGCACGGTGCACGAACTGCCACACTGGATTGTCCCGGGCGACGGCCCCACACTGCTCGGAAGGAGCTGGCTGGGTAAATTCCGCTGGAACTGGGATGACATCTGAGCGCTATCACATGTCGATGAGGCCTCATGAACCCAGGTCTTAACAAATTTCCTTCCCTTTTTGAGCCAGGCATTGGAAACTTTTCCAGGGCGAAGGTGCGGATCCACTTGCTCCCAGAGGCACGATCCATTCAACACAAGGCGTGAGCGGTACCTCCCATGATGAGGGAGAGAGTGGAAATCGAGCTGGACAAGCTGCAACGCAAGGGCATCATCTCCCCAGTGGAATTCAGCGAGTGGTCCAGCCCGATTGTTCCAGTACTCTAAAGTGATGGCACGGGCAGGATTTGCGGCAATTATAAAGTAATCAGCAGGGTCAGTGGAAATGTATTAGCATGGATAGAGAATTGGCTGGCTAACAGAAAGCAGAGAGTCGGGATAAATGGGTCCTTTTCAGGTTGGAAATCGGTGGTTAGTGGTGTGCCACAGGGATTGGTGCTGGGACCACAGCTGTTTACAATATACATAGATGACCTGGAAGAGGGGACAGAGTGTAGTGTAACAAAATTTGCAGATGACACAAAGATTAGTGGGAAAGCGGGTTGTGTAGAGGACACAGAGAGGCTGCAAAGAGATTTAGATAGGTTAAGCGAATGGGCTAAGGTTTGGCAGATGGAATACAATGTCGGAAAATGTGAGGTCATCCACCTTGGGAAAAAAAACAAAAAAAGCGAATACTATTTGAATGGGGAGAAATTACAACATGCTGCGGTGCAGAAGGACCTGGGGGTCCTTGTGCATGAATCCCAAAAAGTTAGTTTGCAGGTGCAGCAGGTAATCAGGAAGGCGAATGGAATGTTGGCCTTTATTGCGGGAGGGATGGAGTACAAAAGCAGGGAGGTCCTTCTGCAACTGTATAGGGTATTGGTGAGGCCGCACCTGGAGTACTGCGTGCAGTTTTGGTCGCCTTACTTAAGGATATACTGGCTTTGGAGGGGGTACAGAGATGATTCACTCGGCTGATTTCGGAGATGAGGGGGTTACCTTATGATGATAGATTGAGTAGACTGGGTCTTTACTCGTTGGATTTCAGAAGGATGAGGGGTGATCTTATAGAAACATTTAAAATCATGAAAGGGGCAGAGAGGTTGTTTCCACTGGTCAGGGAGACTAGAACTAGGGGGCACAGCCTCAAAATACAGGGGAGCCAATTTAAAACCGAGTTGAGAAGGAATTTCTTCTCCGAGAGGGTTGTGAAACTGTGGAATTCTCTGCCCAAGGAAGCAGTTGAGGCTAGCTCATTGAATGTATTCAAGTCACAGATAGATAGATTTTTAACTAATAAGGGAATTAAGGGTTATGGGGAGCGGGCGGGTAAGTGGAGCTGAGTCCACGGCCAGATCAGCCATGATCTTGTTGAATGGCGGAGCAGGCTCAAGGGGCTAGATGGCCTGCTCCTGTTCCTAATTCTTATGTTTAACTATTAATCGCTTCTCGCTACAGGATCAATACCCGCTACCTAAGGCAGACGACTTATTGTGATGCTGGCAGGAGGCAAGATGATCACCAAGTTCGACCTGGCTTCAGCGTACATGACGCAGGAGCTTGAGGAGTCTTCGAAGGGCCTCACCTGCATCAACACGCACAAGGGACTGTTCATCTACAACAGATGCCCGTTTGGAATTCGGTCGGCTGCAGCGATCTTCCAGAGTAACATGGAGAGCCTACTCAAGTCGGTACCACACACAGTGGTCTTTCAGGACGACATATTGGTCACGGGTCGGGACCCCGCCGAGCACCTACAAAACCTGGAGGAGGTCCATCAGTGCCTGGATCGCGTAGGGCTGCGGCTGAAGAGGTCGAAATGCGTCTTCATGGCAACAGAAGTGGAGTTTTTGGGGAGAAAGATCGTGGCGGACGGCATTCAGCCCACAGACGCCAAGACAGAGGCTATCAGGAACGCGCCCAGGCCACAGAACGTCACGGAGCTGCGGTCATTCCTGGGACTCCTCAACTATTTTGGTAACTTCCTACTGGGGTTAAGCACCCTCTTAGAGCCCCTACATGTGTTATTGCGCAAAGGTGAGAACTGGGTATGGGGAAAAAAAACAAGTAATTGCTTTTGAGAAAGCCAGAAACAGTTTATGCTCCAACAAGCTGCTTATATTGTATAACCCGTGTAAAAGACTTGTGCTAGCATGAAACGCGTCGTCATACAGAGTCGGGTGTGTATTACAACAAGCTAATGTTGCGGGGAAGTTGCAATCTGTCGCCTATGTTTCCAGGAGTTTGTATAAGGCCGCGAGGGCCTACAGCATGAGCGTGTGTGTTTGGGGTAAAGAAAATGCATCAGTACCTGTTTGGCCTCAAATTTGAGCTGGAAACTGATCACAAGCCCCTCACATCCCTGTTCGCTGAAAACAAGGGCATAAATACTAATGCCTCAGCCCGCATACAAAGGTAGGCACTCGCGCTATCAGCGTATAACTATACCATCCGCCACAGGCCAGGTACCAAGAACTGTGCGGATGCTCTCAGTCGGCTACCATTGCCCACCACGGGGGTGGAAATGGCGCAGCCTGCAGACTTGTTGATGGTCATGGAAGCGTCTGAAAATGATAATTCCTTTGTCACGTCCCGCCAGATTAGGACTTGGACCAGCCAAGATCCTCTGCTGTCCCGAGTAAAAAAAACTGTGTACTGCATGGGAGCTGGGCCAGCATCCCCGTTGAAATGCAAGAGCTAATCAAGCCATTCCAGCGGCGAAAGGACGAGCTGTCTATTGTGTTCCTAACACAGATGAGGCTGCACACAGGGAGGTTAAAGTAACAGTGACCTCAGTCTTTAATAAGACACTCCAGAGTGAGGAACAGGCCTTAGGGGCCGGCTTATATACAGTGCTCTCAAGGGATGCTGGGATCGCTTGGGACTTCAGGGGATGAGCTCCCTGGTGGCGGAACATGGGAGTGCATGTTTTACAGATACACAACATCACTCGCTCCCTGAAGTCAAAGTGAAAACTATTTACAAGGTGAGGCAGTCGAGAGCCTTTCTTTCCCTGGTGGACCGCCTCGGTACAAATGTCTGTTCTGGTGTGTTGGCTGTGTCCTCACTGGGCCCTGGAGGGCTGCTGGGTGAGCCTGGCCTTGCTGGGCTGTTGGGCGTGATGGATTCGATTTCCTGGTCCGGCGTGGTGTCGTTGATCCTTTGGGTGTGTGTTGTGGGCTCGAAAAAGGTGGTGTCTGCTGTGGGTTGTTCAGGGCAGTCTGTGAACCGCAGACTCATTTGGTCCAGGTGCTTTCTGCAAATTTGTCCATTGTTTAGCTTGATGACAAACACCCTATTCCCTTCTTTAGCTATCACCGTGCCCGCTATCCACTTGGGACCATGTCCATAGTTTAGCACATACACAGGGGCATTCAGATCAATTTCCCGTGACACAGTGGCGCGAATATTGTTTACATTTTGTTGCTGCCGCCTGCTCTCTACCTGATCATGCAGGTTGGGGTGAACCAGCGAGAGTCTAGTTTTAAGTATCCTTTTCATGAGTAGCTCAGCCAAAGGCACCCCTGTGAGCGAGTGGGGTCTCGTGCGGTAGCTGAGCAGTACTCGGGACAGGCGGGTTTGGAGTGAGCCTTCTGTGACTCCCGTTTAAGGCTTTGTTTGATGGTTTGTACTGCCCGCTCTGCCTGCCCATTGGAGGCTGGTTTAAACGGGGCCGAGGTGACATGTTTGATCCTATTGCGGGTCATGAATTCTTTAAATTCGGCACTGGTGAAACATGGCCCGTTGTCACTGACCAGTATGTCAGGCAGGCCGTGGGTGGCAAACATGGCCCTCAGGCTTTCAATGGTGGCGGTGGCGGTGCTTCCCGACTTTATTTCACATTCAATCCATTTTGAAAAAGCATCCACCACCACCAGGAACATTTTACCGAGTAACGGGCCCACATAGTCGACATGGATCCTCGACCATGGTCTGGAGGGCCAGGACCACAAACTTAGTGGTGCCTCTGTGGGCGCATTGCTCAACTGAGCACATACGCTGCATTGCCATACACAGGACACTAAGTCAGAGTCGATACCGGGCCACCACACGTGGGATCTGGCTATCGCTTTCATCATTACTATATCCAGGTGTTTGCTGTGGAGAGCCGAGATGGATGTCTCCCTGCCCTTTTTTGGTAGCACTATGTGGTTACCCCACAACAGGCAGTCTGCCTGAATGAACAGCTCGTCCTTTCGCCGCTGGAACGGCTTGATTAGCTCTTGCATTTCAACGGGGATGCTGGCCCAGCTCTCATGCAGTACAATTTTTTATTGGACAGTAGAGGATCTTGGCTGGTCCAAGTCCTAATCTGGCAGGCCATGACAGGTGATTTATCATTTTCAAACGCTTCCATGACCACCAACAAGTCTGCGGGCTGCGCCACCATCAACAAATTTGCAGGCTGCGCCATTTCCACCCCTATAGTGGGTAATAGTCGCCGACTGAGAGCATCCGCACAGTTCTCGGTGCCTGGCCTGTGGCGGATGGTATAGTTATACGCCGATAGCACGAGTGCCCACCTTTGTATGCGGGCTGAGGCATTAGTATTTATCCCCTTGATTTCAGCGAACAGGGATGTGAGGGGCTTGTGATCGGTTTCCAGCTCAAATTTGAGGCCAAACAGGTACTGATGCATTTTCTTTACCCCAAACACACACGCTAATGCCTCTTTCTCAATCATGCTGTAGGCCCTCTCGGCCTTAAACAAGCTCCTGGAGGCATAGGTGACAGGTTGCAACTTCCCCGCAACATTAGCTTGTTGTAATACACATCCGACTCCGTACGACGACGCGTCACATGCTAGCACAAGTCTTTTGCACGGGTTATACCATATAAGCAGCTTGTTGGAGCATAAAATGTTTCTGGCTTTCTCAAAAGCAATTACTTGTTTTTTTTTCCCATACCCAGTTCTCACCTTTGCACAATAACACATGTAGGGGCTCTAAGAGGGTGCTTAACCCCAGTAGGAAGTTACCAAAATAGTTGAGGAGTCCTAGGAATGACCGCAGCTCCGGGACATTCTGTGGCCTGGGCGCGTTCCTGATAGCCTCTGTCTTGGCGTCTGTGGGTCGAATGCCGTCCGCCGCAATCTTTCTCCCCAAAAACTCCACTTCTGTTGCTATGAAGACGCATTTCGACCTCTTCAGCCGCAGCCCTAAGCAATCCAATCACTGGAAGACCTCCTCCAGGTTTTGTAGGTGCTCGGCGGTGTCCCGACCCATGACCAATATGTCGTCCTGAAAGACCACTGTGTGTGATACCGACTTGAGTAGGCTCTCCATGTTTCTCTGGAAGATCGCTGCAGCCAACCAAATTCCAAACGGGCATCTGTTGTAGATGAACAGTCCCTTGTGTGTGTTGATGCAGGTGAGGCCCTTCGAAGACTCCTCCAGCTCCTGCGTCATGTACGCCGAAGTCAGGTCGAGCTTGGTGAACGTCTTGCCTCCTGCCAGCGTCGCAAATAGGTCGTCTGCCTTAGGTAGCGGGTATTGATCCTGTAGCGAGAAACGATTAATAATTACTTTATAATCGCCGCAAATCCTGACCATGCCATCACGTTTGAGTACTGGAACAATAGGGTTGGCCCACTCGCTGAATTCCACTGGGGAGATGATGCACTCGCGTTGCAGCTTGTCCAGCTCAATTTCCACTCTCTCCCTCATCATGTGAGGTACCTCTCGCGCCTTGTGGTGAATGGGTCGTGCCTCTGGGACCAAGTGGATCTGCGCCTTCGCCCCGGAATGGTTTCCAATGCCTGCCTCAAAAAGGGAAGGAAATTTGTTAAGAACCTGGGTACATGAGGCCTCATCGACATGTGATAGCGCTCGGATGTCACCCCAGTTCCAGCAGATTTTGTCCAGCCAGCTCCTTCCAAGCAGTGTGGACCATCGCCCGGGACAATCCAGAGTGGCAGTTCGTGCACCGTGCCCTCGTAGGTGACCTTGACCATGGCGCTGCCCAGGACAGTGATAAGCTCTTTGGTGTACGTCCTCAGTTTCGTGTGGATGGGGCTCAGGGCTGGTCTGAATGCCTTGTTGTACCACAGTCTCTCAAACAGCTTTTTACTCATGATGGATTGGCTAGCGCCAGTGTCCAGTTCCATGGCTACGGGTAAGCCATTCAATTTTACGTTTAGCATTATTGGTGGACATTTCGTCGAAAATGTGTGCACCCTGTGTACTTCAGCATCTGCCTCCTCTCTCTGAGGCTCGAAATTGCTTTGATCCACCATGGACCGATCTTCCTCTGCCACATGGTGGTTAGCAGGTTTTGCAGAACTTGCAGCTTGTTTCCAAGCTCGTTGGAGGTGCCCCATTGTTCCACAGCTCTTGCAAACATACCCTTTGAAGCAGCATGAAGGGGCTGAATGGAAGCCTCCACAACGCCAACAAGGTGTGAATTGCCTTGCATTCATCTTTTGTTGGAGTCATCTGGGTCACCTGAGGCCTGCTGGCAGTTGCAGACTCGTGGTTTCTGCTCTGTACATTTCTGTTGCAAACACAGTTCCAGTTAATTTATGAACATTGCTAGCACTTGTGTGCTGAGAGATTTGTTTGGTGTTATCACTGGTGGATATAAACGTCTGTGCTATCGCAAGGGCCTTACTGAGGGTCGGTGTCTCTACACTCAAAAGTTTTCGAAGGATAGTCTCGTGGCCAATGCCCAGTACAAAAAAGTCTCTGAGCATTTGCTCCAGGTAGCCATCAAACTCACATTGTCCTGCAAGTCGCCCTTAGTTCGGCGACGTAGCTCGCCACTTCCTGACCTTCAGATCGCTGGCACGTGTAGAACCGATAACTCGCCATCAGCACGCTCTCCCTCGGGTTAAGATGCTCCCGAACCAGTGTACACAGCTCCTCATACAACTTATTTGTGGGTTTCACCGGAGGCAGAAGATTCTTCATGAGGCTGTAGGTCGGTGTCCCGCAGACTGTGAGGAGGACCGCTCTCCTTTTTGCAGCGCTATCTTCTCCGTCCAGCTCGTTGGTTACAAAGTACTGGTCTAGCCGTTCGACATAGGCTTCCCAGTCCTCACCCTCCGAGAACTTCTCCAGGATGCCCACAGTTTGTTGCATCTTTGCGTTGGATTCGTATTCTCGTCGCCAGCTATTGTGTTCCTAACACAGATGAGGCTGCACACAGGGAGGTTAAAGTAACAGTGACCTCAGTCTTTAATAAGACACTCCAGAGTGAGGAACAGGCTTCAGGGGCCAGCTTATATACAGTGCACCCAAGGGATGCTGGGATCCGTTGGGACTTCAGGGGATGAGCTCCCTGGTGGCGGAACATGGGAGTGCACGCTTTACAGATGCACAACACGGTCCATTCAGGCAGACTGCCTGTTGTGGGGTAACCGTGTAGTGCTACCAAAAAAGGGCAGGGAGACGTTCATCTCGGATCTCCACAGCACACACCCGGGTATAGTAATGATGAAAGCGATAGCCAGATCCCACATGTGGTGGCCCGGTATCGACTCGGACTTCGAGTCCTGTGTACGGCAATGCTGCGTATGTGCTCAGTTGAGCAACGTGCCCAGAGAGGCATCACTAAGTTTGTGGTCCTGGCCCTTCAGACCATGGTCGAGGATCCATGTCGACTATGTGGGCCCGTTTCTCGGTAAAATGTGCCTGGTGGTGGTGGATGCTTTTTCAAAATGGATTGAATGTGAAACAATGTCAGGAAGCACCGCCACCGCCACCATTGAAAGCCTGAGGGCCATGTTTGCCACCCATGGCCTGCCTGACATACTGGTCAGTGACAACGGGCCATGTTTCACCAGTGCCGAATTTAAAGAATTCATGACCCACAATGGGATCAAACATGTCACCTCGGCCCCGTTTAAACCAGCCTCCAATGGGCAGGCAGAGCGGGCAGTACAAACTATCAGAGCCTTAAACGAGTCACAGAAGGCTCACTCCAAACCCGCCTGTCCCGAGAGCTGCTCAGCTACCGCACGAGACCCCACTCGCTCACAGGGGTGCCTCCGGCTGAGTTACTCATGAAAAGGACACTAAAAACCAGACTCTCGCTGGTTCACCCCAACCTGCATGATCAGGTCGAGAGCAGGCGGCAGCAACAAAATGTAAACGATGGTCGCGCCAATGTGTCACGGGAAATTGATCTGAATGCCCCTGTGTATGTGCTAAACTATGGACATGGTCCCAAGTGGATCGCGGGCACGGTGATAGCTAAAGAAGGGAATAGGGTGTTTGTCGTCAAACTAGACAATGGACAAATTTGCAGAAAGCACCTGGACCAAACGAGGCTGCGGTTCACAGACTGCCCTGAACAACCCACAGCAGACACCACCTTTTTCGAGCCCACAACACACACCCAAAGGATCAACGGCACCACGCCGGACCAGGAAATCGGACCCATCACGCCCAACAGCCCAGCAAGGCCAGGCTCACCTTGCAGCCCTGCAGGGCCAACAACACGCCAGCCCAGCAAGGGCACAGCCAACACACCAGAACAGACATTTGTACCGAGGCGGTCCACCAGGGAAAGAAAGGCTCCCGACCGCCTCACCTTGTAAATAGTTTTCACTTTGACTTTGGTGGGGAGTGATGTTGTGTATCTGTAAAGTATGCACATCCATGTTCCGCCATCAGGGAGCTCATCCCCTGAAGTCCCAAGGGATCCCAGCATCCCTTGGGAGCACTGTATATAAGCTGGCCCCTAAGGCCTGTTCCTCACTCTGGAGTGTCTTATTAAAGACTGAGGTCACTGTTGCTTTAACCTCCCTGTGTGCAGTCTCATCTGTGTTCAGAACACAATAGGAACAATGGATGATCTTTGAGCAGATGCTTCAAGTACAGGCTAGATACATTCCAACAAGAGGGAAGGATAAGGGAACAAAAGCCAGGGCTCCTTGGATGACGAGGGAGATAGAGAATATGATGAAACAAAAAAGAGGTGTATGATGCATGTCAGGTGAATTCTTCAAGTGAGAACCAGGTCAAATACACTAAGTTGAGAGGGGAATTGAAGAGGAAATTGACTGGCAGAGAGAGAATATGAGAATAGAATGGCAGTTAACATAAAAGGGAACCGAAAAATCTTACTACCTGCTTATTATTTACATGCCAGTCGAAGAGACGGGGTGAGGCCTATTAGGACAAAGTTGAGACATGCCTAGAGGCGCAGTGCAAGTCTAGAATACTTAATGAGTACTTTGTACCGGTGTTTACTAAGGAAGAGGCTGCTGACAAAATATCGGTAGAAGCGGAGATGGTAGAGGTAATGGATGGGGTGAAAGTTGATTGGCAGGATATACTGGAAAGGCTGGATATGCTTAGAGTAGCTAAGTTGCCTGGTTTGAATGGCTTGCATCCCAGGTTGCTAAGGGAAGTGGGTATGGAGATAGCAGAAGGGCTTGCCATAATCTTCCAATCTTCCCTGGATGCAGAGGAGATGCCAGAGGATTGGAAAGTGGCGAATGTGACACCCTTATTCAAGAAAGGATGCAAGGACAATTCTGGTAACTACAGGCCGGTCAGTTTAACATCAGTGGAGGTTAAGGTTTTCGAAACAATAATCAGGGAAAAAATTAACAGGCACTTAAACAGGTTTAAGTTAATTAAGGAGAGCCAGCACGGATTTGTAAAGGGCAGTGGTTGACTAATCTAATTGAATATGTGGATGAAGTAAGAGAGAAGATTGATGAAGGGAATGCAGTGGATATTGTCTATACAGATTTTAAGAAAGCGTTTGACAAAGTACCACAAAGGCTGGTTAACAAAATTGAGGCTTATGGAATGGGAAGGTCAATGTCAGCTTGGATAAGAAATTGGCTAAGGACAGAAAACACGTTGTGGTAAATGGTTGATTTTCAGACTGGAGGATGATAGATAGTGGTGTTCCCAAAGAGTCAGTGCTAGGACCACTGCTTTTTTTGATGTATATAAATGACTTGGATATTGGAAGAGAGAGTAATATTTCAAAATTTGCTATGATATCATGTGAGCCACCCCTCTGAGAAAATGCACTCTTCATCTGGATTCATTCTCACCTTGAAGTCCTTGGCCTTTGCTATGATCATTGGCCCTGAAATTGCCACACCTTCAGACCACTTCAAAGCAAACCATTAGCTTCGGCTTTCGCAAATTCTTGCGGGCCATTACCTTCACGGGCGATTCAGAAGCATCGATGAATCCTTCAAGATCTGTCTTTTGCTTCTTGATATTTGTAAATTGTTGATGATCGAACTTCGTATTCCTCCATCAAGTTACGCACACTTCTGCCAGCTTCATACTTCTTTATAATTTCTAAATTCTGCTGGATGTACAATACCTTTCGTTTCCTTTTAGTGCCTCCACAAGACATTTTAACTGCTTGAACTGCTTTCAATGCATGTGACAGTTGCAAAGTGAGAAAGAAGTCCATGCCTGCTTCAATTTGTGTGTGCTTGCTAGTTGAAGTGATCGAGATTTTCACGTGTGAAACAATTATTTACTGCCTGTGTTAATTGCGAAGTGAGAAAGGAGTGCACGCCTGAGTCAATTTATGTGTAATTGACACTTGAGCTGATCGAGATATTCACATGTACGACAGTTTTCAAAAGTGCCATTGCAGCAGGTTCTCCATTAGATCAGTGTACGGATAATCAAGAGTTGCTTGTACCAAACTTGGAGGTGTGGAAAACAGTGAGGATATCAATCGACTGCAACAGAACATAGATAAGCTAGCAGAATGGGTAGACAAGTGGCAGATGGAATTTAATTCAGAGAAGTGTAAGGTGATGCATTTTGACAGAAGGGATAAGGAGAGGCAATATAGACTTAATGGCACAGGTCTAAAGAGTGTGCAGGGAAAGAGGGACCTGGGGGTTCATGTTCATAGATCTTTGAAGGTGGCAGGACATATTGAGAGAGTAGTTTGCAAAGCATATGGGATATTGGGCTTCATAAATAGAGGTATTGAGTACAAAAGCAAGGAAGTTATGCTAAATTATAAAGTTCTGATTAGGCCACAACTAGAGCATTGCGTTCAGTTCTGGTCACCACACTTTAGGAAGGATGTGAAGGTCCTTGAGAGGGTTCAGAGGAGATTTACCAGACTGGTTCCACGGATGAAGGATTTTAGCTACAAGGTTCAGTTGGAGAAGTTGGGGTTGTTCTCCTTGGAGTAAAAGAGGTTGAGGGGAGATTTGATAAAGGTGTACAAGATCATGATGGATTTGGATAAGGCAGACAGAGAAAGGCTGTTCCCATTAGCTGATGGTACAAGGACTAGTGGGACATAGGTTTAAGGTTTTGGGCAAGAGATAGAGGAGGGATGTGAGGAAGAACTTTTTTACGCAAGTACTTTTCCCTCCTGGATTCAGTGTTCTCTCATTTTATCATAATCTTGTGCAGTTGTAAAAATGTTCGTTTCTCCTATAAAAACATCGAAGAAATGACCTGGAACATGCTGCCAACGAGGGCAGTGGAAGCGGAGACGATCAATGATTTCAAAAGGAAATTAAATAGGCACTTGAGGCAAATAAACTTGGATGGCTATGGGGATAGAGCGGGGGAATGGGACTGACTTGATTGCTTTACAGAGAACCAGTATGGACTTGCTGGGCTGAATGACCTCCTTCTGTGCCGTAATAACTCTGACCCTTTCTCTTAGTTGACTGTCTTGTGTGTGTGCCTTTGCCTATCCTACTGATGTCATGCAGTGCTACCCAAGTGGCTGCAGCATGGCTAGTGGAAGACTGCTGACTTTCACTGGGGGACACTGCACATGACCTTGCTAGCTGATCTTGAGGGGCTGGTGATGGGGATTTGCTACCCTCTCGTCCTCCTCCTCCTCCTCTGAGGTAGTCTCACAACACTTGGTGGCAAGGGCTGCGCCTTCATGATGGCCAAGTTGTGGAGCATGCGGCAGAGCACCACAAAATGGGACACCCACACCAGCGAGAACTGGAGGACACCTCCCAAACAATCAAGGCAGCGGAAC
Organism: Pristiophorus japonicus; assembly: GCF_044704955.1. Taxonomy (NCBI): domain Eukaryota; kingdom Metazoa; phylum Chordata; class Chondrichthyes; family Pristiophoridae; genus Pristiophorus; species Pristiophorus japonicus. The sequence continues at coordinate 26,190,725 of NC_091990.1, forward strand.
TGTCGCTTCAGCAGCCCAATGATCTGCTCGATGACATTCCTGGTGGCAGCATGGCGATCATTACATAAGTACTGGCCACAAGTGGTGGGGCTGTTGAGAGGAGTCATCAGCCAAGTGCAGAGCGGATAGCCCTCGCCTTCGAGCAGCCACCTTTGAGTTTAACGTGGTGCCTGGAAGATTGCTGGCACACCAGACTGGCACAGGATGAAGGCATCATGACTGCTGCCAGGGTAGTGGGCATTCATCATGATTTGCTGGGTGAGGTCACACAACAACTGCACAATAAATGAGTGGTCGCCTTTGTGGTTATGGAACCCCAACCTGAGAAGAGCACCTCTTCCTGCACACAGGTGTGAATTTTTCCCATTTCCCACACCCACCATCTTCGGTTCTGTTCTGCATGAAACTGTCCAATTCTAGGGTATTAATATCTATGGACTCGTGTTCCCTAAAATCAGAGCTGAGACTATCTGAAACTTATTTCACATGGGACACAACAGTCAGGAGAAGGACCAGACGAAAAGAGAAAAATGCAGAACTTTTTTTATTCTTTCAGTTTCTGATAGATTCATATTCTGATTCACCCAGTCTCCAATTCTGATCCGAGTGTTAAATCTCAGGACATGGGACCATTCCAAGAACAATACTAGCAGGAAGCATTCATACATTATTCTAGTGAGACAGAGATCAAGGAGGCTGCTAAATGTCTGCAACAGGGAGAGATTATTGACATACACACAAGAACCCATTGCAATGTGAAGCATGAAATGTACCTATATTTATTGAATACAGGAAGACTATGAACAATCTATAGTAAACAGATGCATTTTGGAATATATACAAAGCAGTTGCACAAGGCACTTTATATCAACTGAAGCAACGCATAATATAAATCAGAAGCACCTGTATTGCTTAGTAATTTAGATTTTATGTAATGCCACTTGAAATCATATGACTATAATCCCATTATCACTGAAATGTCCTCTAGAATGCAGCTTCTACAATGAGCTGGCTATTCAACTGGGCAATTCCTATAGCTCTTCATTGTGTATTAGTGCGGGGGCCACCTCAGAGTATCGGACAGTGAGTTGTGTTTTCAAAGAAGGATGGTGAAGGAGGAGTTTGATGGGATCACTGCCAGGGCCTGAGGGTACTTTTCAAGGTACAGATTTTGAGTAAGATTTGTCTGTTCAGAATGTGGTGCCAATTAAACACCACAACCTCATCCTCACACAGACACATTTGGGAAGCAATGAGCCGTGTTGTACAATTACAGACACTGATCTCCCCAGAGCTCCACTGATTGAGAGCAAACACCTTTCATATACGAGTGCAGCATGGTGGAATTATTGAGCAAAGCAATTTAGATAATAAGTGCTACAATCCTAGTCAACCGAATGATCAAGAACACATTAATCAACTTCTTAACCAGTTATATTTTGGTGCATAAGAGACCTGAATGATTAAATCTTTACAACTCCTTGATTAGGCACATAGCCAGTTACACACAATACAAGTGTTGTGGACTAAATACACAGCCTTTCCTGAACCTCCCTTTCATTTGCTGTGGATCCAGGTTGAAGTGACACTGCAGTGTGAGCAGTGAGCATACAGATAGTTACAGCTAAGGGTTGGGTGTCTGATGATATTGGTGGTACACTGGGTGCGCACATAAACTCTTTAGCTTGGCACCATTTACCCCGCTGTGATATTGTGCTTATATTGCAGCAGTATTTAGTGCCTTTAAATCTCCATAGTGCAGATACTAACTGATTATATCTTATTAAAATGATGCAGAACAAAGCATTTCAACCCAGTGGGTGGAGCGATAACTGTCTTTGTATCGAGAGAGATGTGCTCAATAGGTTTATATGGCAGCTTTATCTATCCAATCAGTATGAATAATGGATTAACTGGTTTCCCAGCCAATCATGATGCAGCAAACAAGTTTATTCACCCAACCAGTACATTATTGGTAGCGTTTCATCCAATGAGAGGGATCGATAAAACGGTCGCAATTATCAATCCAATCAGCACCTGTTCCAATATCCCAGGTTATCATCTAGTCAACACATATGACACAAAGCCTACCTGCTCCATTCACTTTCATATATATTTAGTGTCTTTCTATGGTTCTGCAGCAAGGAATTAGTCAGTCCAAACATCTGACATTACAGAACATTTGTAAATCCTTTCTATCGAAATTCCCGTCACCAAGTCGAAGAACGGTACAGATTAGTTGGCAGCTCGTGACCTTTGGTACTGGTGTCTCCCACCGCTCTCCAACACAAAGCAGTAATAATGAAATATCTTTCTGTTTGAACAGAGCCCGGGGTCATGCGGTCTCTGATTGCTCACGTTTAGATATGTCCAAGATCTGCAGTTGTCCGATGGTTCGATCCGGGAACGGCTCATGCACTGGGGGAAGAGCCCGTCCTCGGTGCTGGAAACTTCAGCTGTATCGTACCTTTTCCTTGGGAGTGTGAAGGTTTGATGTAGCCAGGGGGCACGTCGGCACAGACCACTGCACCTGCTGCCTTCTCTGGCACGGTTTTATTCAGGACACACAAACCTGGCTGGAAGAGAGAGGCGGGGGCACTCTGGAAAAACAACTTAACACCTTGAACACAAGTGCCCTGGTCACACTGCAGGAGCAGAGGAAGGAGCAAAGGGTTTAAAAAGGGATTGGAAAGGAGAGAAAAAGAGAAAAAGAGAAAGCCTTTAGTAACATTCAGAAATATTCCTACATGTGAGATGTTTCAAAAACTGCACCAGGATTAGGATGCGATTATCAACAGAATTCAACCTCACAATGGGCTGGGCCTCAATTCAAAATTTATTTAAATATATAATATTAATAACATTTTTAGTGTCAGTTTTCATGAGTGGATGCTTGTAATGGCTCACTAAAGTAAAACTATTGAAATAACGAGCAGAATAGTTTAAATTTAGCGTAATCACTTTAATTTACAGTCCTGGATGTGACTCAGCTAACCCTCGCACCCCCCCCCCCACCGCCTGCAGCAGTAGATGGAACTGGAGACAAACCCCACCTTTAGGGGGAGGAAAAAGCACCAGAGTGACCTACTGTGACCCAAGGAGGTCAATTCCAGCAGTCACTTTGGAGCGGGCTAACCAGTGATGGGGAAGAGTCCGTGATACAGAGTAACCCACCCCATTGTCTCAGGATCGCCTTGAGTGAGTGCAAGCAGCAACAGGAAGAGAAACTATAAGTAACAGGTAAAAATAACCAATACAAACTTCTGGAGAAGCATAATCGCCTGTTCTCGGAACAATCTTTGCAATCACCTTTTACATCTTCAAAGGTCTGCACTAATGACCTGATATAGATCCGATTGCACTCCAGCAGAGGCACTTCTGTCACATGTCCTTGCTATTGGAGTGCGTGGGTCCAGGTCAACCTTTGGTAAGGTTACTGGCTGATGACCTGTTGCTAATGATTAAACTGTGCACTGGGGTTAGTAGCACAACAAAACTCAAGTGAGTGTGCAGTCCATGTCTGGCAGTGTTACTGTTGTACGTTAAACAGATCCAGAACCGCTGAGACTCAGTGATAGTTCATAGAAACCTAAACGCTACTGATCCTTTGGTTATTTGATAGAATAATATTCAGGTTGGTGTCTGTCGTTGAGGCCAGTGGGACAGCAGATTTAACATCTGCATGTGGCACCAAGCTGAGCCCAGTATACTTGTGAAGAGAGGGCAAGTTAAACCTTTGGCAGGGGAGTCCAGAATAAGGGGGCAGAACCTTAAAATAGAGGTTGGCCATTCAGGGGTGATGTCGAGAAGCATTTATTCACACAAAGGATAGTGGAAATCTGGAACTCTCTCCCCAAAAAGCAGTTGAGGCTGGGAATCAACTAATCTTTTCAAAACTGAGATTGATAGGTTTTTGTTAGGCAAAGGGTATTAAGGGTTACAAAACTAAGGCAAGATAAAAGATGGGGTTAAGATACAGATCAAACATGATCTAATTGAATGGTGGAACAGGCTCAAGGGGCTGAATGGCCTCCTCCTGTTCCTTTTTTCCTATCAAATCTTAGCAACATCCCAGGACCTTTAAATCAAATGTCAGCATCACTACAGTGGAGCAAAGAGCAGTCAGATAGCGATGCTCATAATATCAGCTGATGTCCAGTAACACTCACTCAGCCAGCTGATATGAAAGTGACAGTCTTGCACGGCAAGGCAAGATAAAAGTCGCAGGTCAGAATGTCATGACTTTTTTTTTATTTCAAAATTTTTTTTTTTATGACGAGGAGCCTGCGATTGGATGAACTCCAGCCAGCTCCCAATTTCAACCTCAATGTTGTGTGAGGCTCAGACATCAGTCACCTCCTCATAGTGAGAGGGACAAGAATCCCAAGACAGAGGCTGGTTTACTGACACTGGTACAGGCCTGGGGCCAAATAGCCACTCAGCTCCAGGAGCTGGTGGCCCAGGGAGATGTGCACAGAAAGGACAGAGGAAAAAAATGTTTTACAATCAGATTATTACAAATAAATCATTAAAAGATGTAAAAAAAAGCCAATCGTTCACATCCAGGGTAAGAGGCCGAGCACCACCAAACAACACTGACACGGTCAGCAACACAGAGCAAGAGAGACTGCAGCTAAACATCGTTACCGTCAGTCACAGGCTAAACTCTATAGCACAGTATATGCCATTTTGTGAATGAACTCATGCAGAAGAGAGTCCCAGGTGATTAAGACTGAAACTAAACGATTCTTAAAACCAGTCAACCCTGGCAGCACTGGACAGAGACAGCTTCTGACAGCTGCCGCTGAAGTATTAGAGCAAAGACAGCTTATTACTCACACCCACCTGTTTTACCAGCTCTCAGCTCAACCATGTCAGGTCTTATGCAGAGTCAAAACACGGTAACGCAGGGAGCTGACACCACCCAGAGTACAGGGCAGGCAGTGGAAGAGAAGGAGCCTCAGCGTGGACCAGCTTTGAATAGGACAAGGTGGGGTTCCAACTGGAACAATCTGCTGGGATCCCTGATCTCTACTGAATGAGCAGGATTAGATCTCAGACACAACACAAAATGGCCACTTGAGTTGGGTACCAGTGAACCATCATCCGGCAAGGAACAAACATCTTCAGGGAGGAAGAGGGGGAAGAGAGGAGAGGGGATGGAGTGAGTCAAGACCTGCAGAGGAAGAGGAAATGAGGGAGAGGGGGAGATGAGGGGGAGGAAAAAGTGAGGTCAACACCTTAAGGAGAGAATCGGCAGACAGAAGAGAGGAAAAAGTCAATATCTGAGAGAGGAGCAGGAGAAGAGAGATGGTGGGGATAGAGGGAACGATGGGGGAAAGGAGAGGGAGAAAGACAATGGAGAGCAGAGAGGAGGAAGAGGGCAGAGGAAGTGATAAGACTGGAAGGGAAAAAAGGATGAATTTCCTGAAGTGTTTTTCCAGTCTAATTATCTCTAATTACAAAAGCATTTCCCTCTGATTTGGACCAATGAGGACAGGGCAGAATCCCCGACAGGAGCTGGAGATGTCTGTAAAGCCACCCACACTGCCGTGTCTCGATCAGCCAGGTGGAGACACAGGGCTGGGGCTACAGCCTGTCCACTAGGAGGTGGAACACCTCAGGCTACCACCACATGTACCAAGCCACACTTACACCTAGCAAAGCGGCACTGAGCCACAATCTCAGACCAAGAAACCTTATCCTATCAGTCTGCTTGTTCAATATAACACAGTCCAACACTGATCCAGGGTGTCACTATATGGTCAGTGAGGAATGCCTCATTCTGGGTGTCTCAGCATTTGTTTGCGGATTCTTTGCTGCCACTTCTACCTGCAAGGTGTGCCATGCAGCTTAAACAGTGAAGGGGCATTGGTTCTGTACAGTGCTTGAAATGGTGTCTCCCAGAGGATGAGTGTTATTAGTTTAAGTTTGTATCATTCGTGATGGACCCCACAAGTGTGAGTGATAGCGAGGAGCACATTTTCCATCAGTGGACATCCCACACCAACGATGGTCATACTCATTTGCAGCAGGTACGAGGGAGTCAAGTGACTGCATTGATTCGGTCAGGATTTCCCTCCATGCAGCTGGTACTGGAGCGGGGGAAGGGGCTGGTGACATTCAACCCTAAATAGAGCCACCCTCCCTCTGGCACCCCATCTGAAACAGGACCTGAACATGCTGGGGCTCTTTTTTTCCCTAGAGGGCTGACCTGAGGGAGGGCTTTAAAATGATGAAGGGTTTTGATGGGTTGCTGTAGAGAAGATGTTTCCACTTGTGGGGGAGACCAAAACTAAGGATCATAAATATAAGATGGTCACTAATAAATCCAATAGGGAATTCAGGGGAAACGTCTTTACCCAGAGAGTGGTTAGAATGTGGAACTCACTACCATAAGGAGTAGTTGAGGCGAATAGTATAGATGCATTCAAGGGGAAGCCTGATAAACCTATAAGGGAGAAAGGAATAGAAAGTTATGTTGATGGGGTGAGATGAAGAGGCGATGGGGGAGGTTTGTGTGGAGCATAAATACCGACATAAAGCAGTTGGGCCAAATGGCCTGTTTGTGTGCTATAAATACTATGTAATTCCATGTAAGGATTTCCAACTCTTCAGTTTCAAAAGGCCGCCGGAGGCCGGTCTGAGGGCTACAGACAATGTCCTGGATACAGAAACCAGGAGCTGAAGTTAAATATAAACTGTAGCGCGTCAGGATTGCAGATACTAGTATGAGATGGGCTTGCTAGCAGCCTCCCCTGTACCTGCAACTGGCTCTGAGGCCTCTTCCAGGCCATACCCGGTGATTACTGGCTGGCTGGGCCCTCGGTCCTGCTGCCCAGGAGAGCACCCTGCCAAGGTCAAGTTTTAAATGTTCAACTTGCAGGTGGCAGCCTCTGCACTGTCCAAACAAGAAACCTAACTGCACAGAGGTTTAATAATGGTCTGTCTTTAACCCGACACTGCCCCCCACAGATTAGGCCCTATACTACATGATGCCAGAGGTCAGCGCAGAGCAGGTTTTTAAATAGCGGGGAAATACCGATGGAAATAAAAACTTCAGTCACACGTGGCACCGCCTTGCAGCTTCACCATGTGGAGTTTCAGAAATTACCAATATATTGCAGCTGGAAACTTTGTAGAAATGTTAGAGCCTGAACTGGTCCTGCACATCAGGCCAAATATTTCCACTGCCGGGTTCTTCAGTACACTCAACCTGCACAAAGCAGCTGATGGCAATCCCAGGCACGGGCCTTATGTGTTTACTCAATGATTAGTTGGGATTTTAGACAACACAATTCAGGCCGGCATGAAACTGAAAAATCAGAACCATTATTAATGCGAAGTATATAGGTTGAGCATCCGGAATCTGGACACCAGACCAATCCATGGCGGGGTCGTCCGGAATCCGGAAAATGTTCCGAAATCCAGACATTTTTAAAAAACCGATTACCGATGCAAGTTGGGCCTAGGGAGGGGGAAAACACCCAAAATTCCAAAAAAACAAAAAATTTAAATTCACAAAACCCTTACCTACTAAATCGCTGAAAAATAATTTTAAAATAAAAACTTTAACTTGCCTTTTTTGCAGGTCTTCAACGCAGGTTTTTCCTGGCCGCCGAACCCTGACCTGCAGCCAAACCACCGACCCCTGACCCACAGCCAACGCTGCCAATCCGCCGACCCCTGACCCACAGCCGACCCCAGAACCGCCGACCCCTGATCCACAGCCGATGCTGCCGAACTGCCGACCTACAGCCGACGCAGCTGAACCCAGAACTGCCGACCCCTGACCTGCAGCCGACCCTTTACCCACAGCCGACACTGCTGAACCCAGAACCGCCGACCCCAGAACCGCTGCCTACGCTGCCAACCCGCCAACCGAACCTGGAACTGCCGCCGAACCCGGAACCGCCGACCCCCGACCTGCCGCCACCGCCCCCTCCACCGACCTTCCGCCGCACCTTGGGCAAGGTTTTCCGGATTCTGGACATCGGAAAAGCGCCCCTGAGGTTTGCGGATTTCGGATGCTCTACCTGTACTCAGAATGGTACCCATCTGCAGCCTCCCAGACTCGAGGGCAACCTCAGCATGAACACTGATACAGCACATTCTTCGCCTGTTTTCACAAGTGTGGGTTGGATCATACACGATTTACAGATGCGTCACCGGTAGGAATTTGCGCATACATCCCATCATCGGTTCAACAAGGCACTATGGACAGGTGTAAGACGGCAGGACAGTGCACCACTCACAGACCACCCTTCCCACAGGACAGTGCACCACTCACAGACCACCCTTCCCACAGGACAGTGTACCACTCACAGACCACCCTTCCCACAGGACAGTGCACCACTCACAGACCACCCTTCCCACAGGACAGTGCACCACTCACAGACCACACTTCCCACAGGACAGTGCACCACTCACAGACCACCCTTCCCACACGACAGTGCACCACTCACAGACCACCCTTCCCACAGGACAGTGCACCACTCACAGACCACACTTCCCACACGACAGTGCACCACTCACAGACCACATTTCCCACAGGACAGTGCACCACTCACAGACCACACTTCCCACACGACAGTGCACCACTCACAGACCACATTTCCCACAGGACAGTGCACCACTCACAGACCACACTTCCCACAGGACAGTGCACCACTCACAGACCACACTTCCCACAGGACAGTGCACCACTCACAGACCACACTTCCCACAGGACAGTGCACCACTCACAGACCACATTTCCCACAAGACAGTGCACCACTCACAGACCACACTTCCCACACGACAGTGCACCACTCACAGACCACACTTCCCACAGGACAGTGCACCACTCACAGACCACACTTCCCACAGGACAGTGCACCACTCACAGACCACACTTCCCACACGACAGTGCACCACTCACAGACCACACTTCCCACAGGACAGTGCACCACTCACAGACCACACTTCCCACACGACAGTGCACCACTCACAGACCACCCTTCCCACACGACAGTGCACCACTCACAGACCACCCTTCCCACACGACAGTGCACCACTCACAGACCACACTTCCCACAGGACAGTGCACCACTCACAGATTACACTTCCCATAGGACAGTGCACCACTCACAGACCACATTTCCCACAGGACAGTGCACCACTCACAGACCACACTTCCCACAGGACAGTGCACCACTCACAGACCACATTTCCCACAGGACAGTGCACCACTCACAGACCACATTTCCCACAGGACAGTGCACCACTCACAGACCACATTTCCCACAGGACAGTGCACCACTCACAGACCATACTTCCCACAGGACAGTGCACCACTCACAGACCACCATTCCCACAGGACAGTGCACCACTCACAGACCACCATTCCCACAGGACAGTGCACCACTCACAGACCACCCTTCCCACAGGACAGTGCACCACTCACAGACCACCCTTCCCACAGGACAGTGCACTTCTCACAGACCACACTTCCCACAGGACAGTGCACCACTCACAGACCACACTTCCCACAGGACAGTGCACCTCTCACAGACCACACTTCCCACAGGACAGTGCACCACTCACAGACCACATTTCCCACAGGACAGTGCACCACTCACAGACCACACTTCCCACAGGACAGTGCACCACTCATAGACCACATTTCCCACAGGACAGTGCACCACTCACAGACCACATTTCCCACAGGACAGTGCACCACTCACAGACCATACTTCCCACAGGACAGTGCACCACTCACAGACCACCATTCCCACAGGACAGTGCACCACTCACAGACCACCCTTCCCACAGGACAGTGCACCACTCACAGACCACCCTTCCCACAGGACAGTGCACTTCTCACAGACCACACTTCCCACAGGACAGTGCACCACTCACAGACCACACTTCCCACAGGACAGTGCACCTCTCACAGACCACACTTCCCACAGGACAGTGCACCACTCACAGACCACATTTCCCACAGGACAGTGCACCACTCACAGACCACACTTCCCACAGGACAGTGCACCACTCACAGACCACACTTCCCACAGGACAGTGCACCACTCACAGACCACATTTCCCACAGGACAGTGCACCTCTCACAGACCACACTTCCCACAGGACAGTGCACCACTCACAGACCACCCTTCCCACAGGACAGTGCACCATTCACAGACCACCCTTCCCACAGGACAGTGCACCACTCACAGACCACATTTCCCACAGGACAGTGCACCACTCACAGACCACCCTTCCCACAGGACAGTGCACCACTCACAGACCACCCTTCCCACAGGACAGTGCACCACTCACAGATCACCCTTCCCACAGGACAGTGCACCACTCACAGACCACCCTTCCCACAGGACAGTGCACCACTCACAGACCACACTTCCCACAGGACAGTGCACCACTCACAGACCACACTTCCCACAGGACAGTGCACCACTCACAGACCAAACTTCCCACAGGACAGTGCACCACTCACAGACCACACTTCCCATAGGACAGTGCACCACTCACAGACCACACTTCCCATAGGACAGTGCACCACTCACAGACCACACTTCCCACAGGACAGTGCACCACTCACAGACCACACTTCCCACAGGACAGTGCACCACTCACAGACCACACTTCCCACAGGACAGTGCACCACTCACAGACCACACTTCCCACAGGACAGTGCACCACTCACAGACCACACTTCCCACAGGACAGTGCACCACTCACAGACCACACTTCCCACAGGACAGTGCACCACTCACAGACCACACTTCCCACAGGACAGTGCACCACTCACAGACCACACTTCCCACAGGACAGTGCACCACTCACAGACCACCCTTCCCACAGGACAGTGCACTTCTCACAGACCACACTTCCCACAGGACAGTGCACCACTCACAGACCACATTTCCCACAGGACAGTGCACCACTCACAGACCACCCTTCCCACAGGACAGTGCACCACTCACAGACCACCCTTCCCACAGGACAGTGCACTTCTCACAGACCACACTTCCCACAGGACAGTGCACCACTCACAGACCACATTTCCCACAGGACAGTGCACCACTCACAGACCACCCTTCCCACAGGACAGTGCACCATTCACAGACCACCCTTCCCACAGGACAGTGCACCATTCACAGACCACCCTTCCCACAGGATAGTGCACCACTCACAGACCACCCTTCCCACAGGACAGTGCACCACTCACAGACCACATTTCCCACAGGACAGTGCACCACTCACAGACCACCCTTCCCACAGGACAGTGCACCACTCACAGACCACCCTTCCCACAGGACAGTGCACCACTCAGAGATACGTCCAATAGGACAATGCACTATTTATAGACACACTTCCAGTAGGACAGTGCACCACTCAGACACATGTCCAGTAGGACAGCGCACTATTTACTGGAAGCCGGGAGGACAATGTGCTAGTTACAGGCACAGACAGTTGGAAAATGAGCTACTTCTGCAGTCAGTAGTACCACAGTTAGGTCCACATTCTTTGAAAAGAACATTTCACTTTCTATGTACACAGAGTATAATTGAATGTTAACATTGTAACTTAGCCATTCACCAAAACCTAATCAGTAATTTTAAAGTCTTTTTGCTCTTTGTTTTGTTTACATCCTCCAAGTTTCTTCCCTCTCCTTAAAGCACCGACACTCACTGTAATGCAGATTCCACCTGTGCCAATTATACTCAGTCACCTCGCACCACTGGCCATTCAAAATGTGCGATATTCAACTATCAGGGGCATCACAGCCCAATTGACTTTCCAATAGGGGTCGCTGGGTCAGGAGCCCCGATTTATATTTTCCCCCCTCTTCAGCCCAGGGATTCTGAGGCCATTTATAAAATGTCAGTTAGGGTCAGCTATACAGACATTTTATTTAATTTAAATCAAGAGATTAGAAAACAGTAACTAGAGAGATGCTGGGAACAGTACCTGGAGGTGAATGAAAGGAACACTTTCCTAGGATCTAGGACCAGCGTCATCATTTGTGGAGTGGTCATATTATGATCACAGATCATAGAATAGTACAGCACAGAAGGCGGCCATTTGGCCCATCGAGTCTGCACCCGCTCTTTCAAAGAGCAATCCAGTTAGTTCCACTCCACCGCTCCATAATCCCTGCAATTATTTCTCTTTTAAAGTATTTAACCAATTCCTTTTAGAAGGCAACTATTGAATCTGTATCTACCACCCTATCAGGAAGTGCATTCCAAACCTTAACCACTCATTGTCCCACGATAACCACAATTTACCCTTAACTGGCTCTCCATAATTAGTCCAGTCTAGAAGCCCAGTTTAATTCAGTGTCTGTACCATTACCTGCGAAAACGATTCTCTACAGAGAGCTGCAACTTTCAAATGAACATCGGCCAGCTTTCTGTGCCAATGGCAAGCCAAAACTCAATATAATTTCACCCTCGGGTCCACAGAGCTGAGATTTCCCGTCAGGATCAATGTTCCCTTTAAGCTCCTCCCGTGGAGTCTTCTCATCGGCTTTTCATTGGGAAAAACAGTGCATGCGCAGTATTCTGAATGGGCCGCGCACCTCCCCAACGCCCCCCCCCAAATAAATTAACAGGAACATTGGTCAGGACACATGTAAAACATTTACACAACACACCAGACACACGAGGATCTGGGATGTTAAAAGGCTGGATAGTAACAAAGAGTAATCAGGTTAATGAGAGCAGCTAGTTACTGGCTGTTGTGCATCTTCTGCATGCAGTGGCCATAGGCGATGAAAATGAAGAATATGAGGGGGAGTGTGACTGAGAGTGTGAGCACGCTTACCAGCTGACTGTCAGCTCCAGCCTCACTCTGAAACCTCTTACATCCCATCAGGCCGTGCATGAAACCGCAAAATCCTCACAAGTATCCTCCTAGGGAACAAACACTCAACATTACACAGAGACCAACGACTGCTGTGTCTCCAACTCTCTCTCACCCAATAGCTCTAGCACCAGGGAATCCATATCAGACTGGAATGAATGGCCCTCTCCAGGATTGGGGGCTTCCCCGAACCCCTCTGCCCAACCCCTCTCTCTTCCCCTTTCCAAGATTGAGGGGCTCCCCTTTCCCCACCCCTCTCCCTAACCCCTCTCTTTCCCCCCGCCCCCGTCACAATCCCTCCCTTTCACCCCCCCCCACAAACTTTGACTGTTGGTTCAGTTGCTGCCAGCTGCGTTTCCAGCATTTGGCTTTCTTGGATTTGAACACAATCACCCATTGGATCGTTACACTGTCCTGAGGAGGAGCTTTCTATACAAAATCTACACGCGTGACACCCTCAGGCATACAGTACCTACATGCGGGATTCCATCAACCGTACAATACCCACATGCAAGACTCACTCAGCCAGTATAGAACTGGGTTGGGTTTTTCATGGCTGTAATGAGTCAGCCTCTGACTGTAGCCCACAGTAAAAACAGCAGAGAATGGACAGACACTAGGGATTGAAGACAATGGACATAGTGATCACAGACTCTCATCACAAGGAATACCACTGAAAAGGGCTAGCTGGTTACTCCATGTAGGTACCTCCTCTTGGGCTGGTGCACACTGCAAGTGCAGTATGTTCCAACATTATCCGTGTCATTTGAACAAGAAATTAAACTTTGACTAAAGCTGCCTGAAATCTCAGTGGGTAAAAATGCACTATGTGATCTAGCACTGGGACACAAATATCAGAAAACCCCTGCTTCAATCCCTGGTCTCCGCTGAGTTACTCTGAACACTGAGTGGGGCTGTGAGCTGGCTTGGAGTGGAGGGCCCCTGGAGAGTAGCAGCGGGGATTTCGGAGTGAGATGTGTAGACCCTGGAAGAGTTTACTTATGTCCCCAAGCATTGTAGGTAGGTTCAGACCTCGGAGTTCTAGCTGGTGAATCTCCCATGGTGATGCTCACAGATCAGGCCACGATTTGCAATTACAGCTCTGGGTGTTGTTGGGAACTGTGTGAATGTAGGGTTTTAGTAACAATGGAATTAAGTTAAATGGTATTTATATAGATGCAAGTTTTATAGAAAGTTAAATTCTGTAATACCACTCTCATTTCAGCCCCAATTCTTGACCAACACACTCTGCAATCACAAGATTCACCCGGTTATGGGAAGAAAGTCAATATTTTCATATCATTTGTGGAGTATATTTGCAGAGATTATAGTTGCTGGTGAATCTTTTGGGTGATGTTGACAGGGAGGGGGAGCGGGGTAGGGACCACTGTGTTGTCATCATCATCATAGGCAGTCCCTCGGAATCAAGGAAGACTTGCTTCCACTCTTAACATGTGTTCTTAGGTGGCTGTACAGTCCAATACGAGAGCCACAGTCCCTGTCACAGGTGGGACAGATAGTCGTTGAGGGAAGGGGTGGGTGGGACTGATTTGCCGCACGCTCTTTCTGCTGCCTGCGCTTGATTTCTGCATGCTCTCGGCAATAAGACTCGAGGTGCTCAGCGCCCTCCCGAATGCACTTCCTCCACTTAGGGTGGTATTTCTCCAGCGACTTGAGGTGTCTGTTGTACATAGTCCATGTTTCTGAGCCATACAGGAGGGCTGGGTTGTATAGAAGTAGCAATGGAGAGAGAGAGATGGGTGGGATGGTGTTGGGCAGGAACATGACATTGGGTCATAGTGCAGGCAGAAACACCAAGGAAGGAGATTGTTTCTGTGTGCTGGGTGTTTCTAGCTACCCCATATTAGTTACCCCTGCGAATAGGTGAGGATTTCCACAGCTGTGCTCAAGGACATGGGCAGAGCAGCAGGATATTCAAGTGTTGAAATGAGCAGCTAGGTGACGTCAGATTGCACATGGCCGCCCAAGGCCAGGATGTGTGCACACGCTATTTTACAGGACCTTTGGGGAGAAGAAAAGCTGGAAGGAAAACAGAAGAAATAAAGCTGTATTTAGCGCACCTTGACGAGAGTTAGTGGCAGCTCCACTGGGATTGAATGACGGTCATGTGGGCAGGTTCAGTGAGCCTAGCTTTGTTAAGAATTAGGTTGGGTCAGCAGGATTCTTCCATCTAAAGCACTTCTTCCCAACACACATCGCACAGAAATCAGTGCTTAACCAGTGATTTTATCATCATAGGCAGTCCCTCGGAGTCGAGGATGACTTGCTTCCACATTAGAAATTAGTTCTCAGGTGACTGAAGAGTCCAATGTGGGACCTACAGTCTCTGTCACAGGAGGGGCAAATGGTGGTTGAAGGAACAGGTGGGTGGGGAGCCCGAGTTGTCACACGCTCCTTCCGTTGTGGACCCTTGGCTTCAGCTTGCTCTCAGCGAAGAGACTCGAGGTGTTCAGCGCCTTCCCGGACCACTTTGGGTGGTCTTGGGCCAGGGAGTCCCAGGTGTCGGTGGGGATGTTACATTTTTTCAAGGAGGCTTTGAGGGTGTCCTTGAAGCATTTCCTCTGCCCACCTTGCTGTGTCGGAGCTCTGAGCAGAGCGCTTATTTTTGGAGTCTCGTGTCAGGCATGCGGGCAATGTGGTCTGTCCAGCAGAGCTGATCGAACGTGGTCGGTGCTTCGATGCTGGGGATATTGGCCTGAACAAAGACACTGATGTTGGTGCGCCTATCCTGCCAATGGATTTGCAGGATCTTGCAGAGGCAGCATTAGTGGTACATCTCCAGTGTTTTAAGGTGCCTACTGTACATAGTCCATGTCTCAGCCATATAGGAGGGCGGATATCAACACTGCTCTGCGGACCATGAGCTTGGTGCCAGGTTTGATGTCCTGGTCTTCAAACACTCTCTTCCTCAGGCCACCGAAGGCTGCACTGGCACAATGAAGGCGGTGTTGGACCTAGTCGTTGATGTCTGCCCTTGTTGACAGTTGGCTCCCAAGGTATGGAAAATGATCCATGTTGTCCAAAGCCTCTTCATGAATGTTGATAACAGGGGGGCAGTGTTGTGTGATGGGGATAGGTTGGTAGAGGACCTTTGTCTAATGGATGTTTAGTGTAAGGCCCGTGTTCTCTTGTGCCTCAGTGAAGGTGTTGACGATGGCTTGGAGTTCGGCCTCAGAGTATGCGCAGACGCAGGTGTCGTCTGCGTACTGTAGTTTGATGATGGAGGATGGGGCGACCTTAGATCTGGCCTGGAGGCGGCAGAGGTTGAACAGATTCCCGTTTGTCCTGTAATTTAGCTCTACACCAGCAGGGAGCTTGCCGAGGGTGAAATGGAGCATTGCAGCAAGGAAGATCGAGAAGAGCGTTGGTGTGATGACACAGCCTTGCTTGACCCCGGTCCGAATGTGGAATGGGTCTGTGGTGGATCCGTTGCTCAGGATCAATGCTTGCATGTCATCGCGGAGCAGGCGGAGAATGGTGACAAACCTTCGAGGGCAGCCGAATCTGAGGAGAATGCTCCATAACCCTTCACGGTTGACAGTGTTGAAGGCTTTGCGAGGTCGATGGCGGCCATGTTGGTGCTTTTCCCTGCATTTCTCTTGTATCTGCCGCGCGGTGAAGATCATGTCCATTGTGCCCGTTAGTGGGCGGAATCCGCATTGCGACCCTGGAAGGAGTTCTTCAGCCACAGGAATGCAGCGATTCAGGAGGATTCTTGCGATGATTTTCCTGATGGTCAACAGCAGGGAGATCCTCTGCAGTTACTGCAGTCGGACTTTTCACGTTTCTTGAAGTTAGTCACGATTACAGCATCCGAGATCTCCTGGCATGATCTCCTTCTTCCAGATAAGAGAGATGAAGTCATGGATCCGCACCAGTAGTGCTTCTCCACCATGTTTTAGTGCTTCGGCGGGGATTCCATCTGCTGCTGATGACTTCTTGTTCTTCAGTTGTCGGATGGCCTTTTCAACCTCGCGCAGGACTGGGATTGTGCGGAGATGGTGGCGGGTGGCATGCTGTGGGATGGAGTCGAGGACACTCACGTCAAAGACAGAGTCTCGATTGAGGAGATCCTCGAAGTGCTCCTTCCAGCGGGCACTGACTGCCTCTCTGTCCTTGATGAGCACCTCTCCGTTCTTGGCCAGTAGTGGGATAGGGCCTTGGGTGCTTGGGCTGTAGGTCATCTCGAGTGTGCTAAAGAATCCTCGCACATCGTGGTTGTCGGCTAGCTGCTGGATTTCGTGAGCTTTCTCCACCCACTATCTGTTCTTTAGGTCATGGGTTTTCTGTTGGATCTCAGCCTTCAGACGTCTGTAGAGCTGCTTTCTTGCCCTCAAGTTGTGTTGCTGCTTCCAGTCCAAGAATGCCTTGCACTTGTGGCACATTAGCTCCTGGATCTCCTGGTCGTTCTCGTTCTTGGTGTTTCCTGGCCGAGTGACTGAACATCTCTTGACAGGTGCTGATTATGGAAGCCTTGAGGGTTGACTAGGCACTGTGGACACTCTGCATCTCTGGGTCATTGGGAGCAGTCAGGTTGGTAGCGAGGTGCTAGCTGAATAGGGCTTTCTTAGCAGGATCTTTGAGTGCACCGGCATGATTTTGCTGCGGCATTGTTTCTGTTGTCATCGCTGTTTTGGGGCAATGTTGATGGTGATGACAGAACTAATTAGACGGTGGTCCGTCCAGCAGTCGTCTGTCATGACGCAGGCGATGTGCACGTCTTTGCGGTCCCTCGCTCGGACGATGACGTAGTCTAGCAGATGCCAGTGCTTGGAGCGAGGGTGTTGCCATGAAGCTTTATATTTGTCCTTCTGACGGAACAGGGTATTAGCTATGACGAGGCTGTGTTCTAAGCATTTCGTCAGGAGGTGGTTGCCATTGGAGTTGGCTTTCCCTACCCCTTCTCTGCCAATCACACCTCCCCAGAGGTTAAATGTCCTTTCCGACTATGGCGGTGAAGTCGCCAAAGAGGATTAGCTTGTCACTCGTTGGGACTCAGATCAGGGATTGTTCGAGGATGGAGTAGAATTCCTCTTTGGTCTCATCTGTAGCTTCCAGTGTTAGGGCGTATGCGCTGAAGACCGTAGCACACTGGTTCCGGGCTAGGGTGAGCCGAAGAGTCATGAGGCATTCGTTTATCCTGCAGGGGGAGTCACTGAGACGGCCCACGAGCTCATTTTTTTTACGGTGAAGCCAACCCCATGGAGGCGCCATTCTACTTCTGGTTTGTCTTTCCAGAAGAAGGTGTAGCCATCACCTTGTTCTTTGAGCTGGCCTTCCCCTGCCCGCCGGGTCTTGCTTAGATGTCAATGTTGAAGCGCCCGAGTTCCCGGGCAATGACAGCGGAGCGGTGTTCCGGTCTGTTGCTGTTAGGGTTGTCCATAAGGATCCTGACGTTGCAGGTCCCGAACGTCATCCTAAAGTGCGAAAGATGCCTGTGTGTGTTATTTTAATGTGTGGTGGCCGTTGCACACCAGCTACCACACGGGCTTGACAAAGCAAGGTCTTGGTCCAGTGGCAAGGGGATCCAAGACGACTGGAGACTAGGCTCTGCTGATTTATAGAGATAATAGCACCTCCCCCTGCCTCACCCTCTCTGCTCTCTTACTTTAACCTGGCTGCAATGAGATATTCTCAATGGAGGAATATGCTGTCAACACACACAAAATGAATGGCCGTTTGCTTGGTATTGCACGACACAAGATGCCATCAATTGTGGTCATTCTGGGCAGCGTCTGTCTGGAATCACCAGGATAACACTACATTGAATGCTCCCAATGGTAACTGGCCGTGTATGCAACAGTTTGAAAGTTCAGTGAATTCCTGCAGTACACGGGGGGGGGGGGGTGGGAGTGATGTTTGGACGACAGCTCATTAACAAGCAGCACAGCAGAATCCTGAATACGTAACTCGCTTCCCGAGAAACATTCCCTCTCATTTAGAAACTCTCCAAGCCAATAAACAGTAACAGTTTGCAAATCTCGGGCCACAGTTCACTGAGTCATTCAACAACGCAATCTAAACAATTCCCTTGCTGGGATCCAGTTCCATGAACTTCAAACATACTTCCAGTAGCTCATGGAAGTGGCCATTCTTCAGATATCAGTCCCGTTAGTTGGATACTTGGGTTCGATCATGTCCTCACCAGAGCCATGCAGTGGTCAGGAGCAGGAACCCTGGGTGATTTCTTCCTTCCCTAACGCAGAGCTGCCGAGGCCAATTCTAGCACTCGACTGCCATCAGCTAACGCAGCAGACAGAAGCAAACAGACCTGGGACCTTCTTGCTCAACATGGCTCAGTTCATAGCGAGAAATTGGGAGAGCTTAAAATGAATTTATAGTTCACAAATGGAACCAGTTCCCCCAGTTTCTCAAGTAGCTGGTGTGCCAGACAGGACACCCAGTCCAATGAAGCAGTCACTGTACTAAATAGCAGCTGAGGCAAGACACAGAGAGGCACAGTTAGAGTGCAGTCAGCACACATTTAGACAAATTTTCTCTAGCAGATTGTTGACCGTAAAATAAATCGCAACCAGCGACAATGCTCTGCTTTGACTGGTCTCACATAAATGGGTCAAATGTCTCGGCAGATTAAGGTTCTGCAAACATTACAGCTCAACCTGCAGAAAAGAGTTCAGGAAGAAAGGAAACATTTCCACAGGAAGCTGCAGTTATCAACATCAGGCACAGGGAGGGAGGGAGCACCCCTGCAGTCTGCTTAGCACAGTGTGGGCGTGACTCAGCATCACAGGTACTGTGCTTATAACTCAGTTTCAGATGCACAAGTGCCAGGTAATGACCATCTCCAACAGGAGAGAGTCTAACCACTTCCCTTTGACATCCAATGGCATTGCTATCAACACTTCCCCACCATCAACATCTTGAGGGTCACAATTGATCAGAAACTCAACTGGACCAACCACATAAATGCCATGGCTACGAGAGCATATCAGAGGCTGGATATTCTGTGGCAAGCGGCTCACCTCCTGACTCCCCAGTGACTCTCTACAAGGCACGTCAGAAGTGTGATGGAATGCTCTTCACTTGTCTGAATGGGTGCAGCTCCAACAAGAAGCTCGATACTATCCAGGACAAAGCAGCCCTCTTGATCGGCACCCCCTCCATCATCTTAAGCATCCACTCCATCCACCAACAGTGTCTGCAGTGTGTACTATCTACAAGATGCATTGCAGCAATTCGCCAAGGCTTCTTCAACAGCACCTCCTGAACCCGAGTCCTCCAACACCGAGAAGGACAAGGGCAGCAGGTACATGGGAACACCATCATCTCCAAGATGCACACCATTCTGACTTGGAAATGTATCACTGTTCCTTCATTGCAGGGACAGAATCCTGGAACTCCTGACATAACAGCACTGTGGGAGCACCTTCACCACATGGACTGCAGCAGTGCAAGGCTGCAGCTCACCACCACCTTCACAAGGGCAACTAGGGATGAGCAATAAATGCTGGCTTTGCCAGTGACACACACATCCCGAGAATGAATAAAATAAAACACAGCAACCTCCTTCAATGGTATGAAACACGTTCCAAGCAAGGGCCCATCGATCCGAAAGCTAAGGGGTCTCCACCTCCAATCAATTTGGAGTCTGCCCAAATTCCTAAGTTACTAGAAAATCGGAATAGATTCCCACACTGGGCCTAACCTTGGACTGACTCGCAGGGGTGGGGAGCCAGTATTCAGAGTCCGATTATTGCCTCTGAATTTCTAAGAAAATGAAATCAGGGACGAGCTCACAACTTCTCCAGCTCAACACAGGTAAACCTATCATCATCCACCCTGCAGCCCCCCACACCAAAATAATAACACCGCAGTCCTCAATTCCAACCCTCCTGTTCAGGCTGAACCAAACAGTGCATTAAAACCTCACATCCCATCTCAAGACCCGTACTGCCTAGCCACCATTGACCCTTTAACCACCCATCATAGACATTTAGTCTCGGTCCCACTGCCTCCTGCAGACGCCTCGTGTCATGGAGTCCACCCCCCACACCCAATAGGCAGCACCAACTTGTGTCATGAGGACTGTGGTTAGAAACAGATGATCACCACCGGCAGCACGGAATCAGACTGTCACGGAGGCTGTGTGTACTCACAGTGGCCTCCGACATTCATTTAAATCCTGACTGTAAGGGAGCTCATTTACCTTCCCAGGACACACACTGCTTCTGTCGAATTGTTCCAGGTCTCTGCAGTTCCAATGTCACCAGTATTAGGACATTAAGCTGCATCCAAAACCTCAAGATTTGTGTGGGGTTTTTTTCCCAGTTCTCCTCCCTTTTGCTCCCTACCCCTCGAAGCACTAACTGGACACCTTGCTGCCAAGAACCATTCATCATGTGTGCTGAGGCTGTGAGCGTCAACAGGTTATTCAACTGTGTGGGGACATCACAACTGGGCACGATGCCGGCCTTACCCAACATCCACACACATACACTTCACAGAGGTCGCTGGATAGTGATCAGGAGTAGGAGCCCCAGCTGATTATCCCTTTGCAACCCCCGGCTAAGTTTGGACTCAGCTGAAATGAGGTAACTCAGCAGATTGCAATTCGAACCTGGAACCTTTTTGTTTTGTATGGTGGAGCAGCACACCAGGCAGCGCTTTCACCAACTCAGGCAGCAGGGAACCTGCACCGATTTTAATTCAGGAAAAATCTTTGTGAACCAGAAAATAAACCTGAATATTGTACTAAAAATCTCCAAGTTGGACAGTATTTGCCATTGAGATGCTGTGCCTCAGATTTTGCCATTCTTTCCCGCGACAATATGTTGAGAGAAGCACGTATTGTAGGGAAACCGATGTAAAGTCAAGACGAAACTTACAACTTGTGAGAGCCGAGTTAGAACGCATGATAATACAGTGGGACACTTCAACCAGCCATCTCTATTCTGTCAGACCTCTGCCCATCCCAATCTCTCCACTCCCTTCCACAACCTCTGATCTAACTCCCCCGTTTTATTTCTACTTCTCAGAGTTCATCAGGGAAGACTCTTAGACGGATATCACCGATTTTATTATAAAAACAAGATAATGGAAAATAAACAGCAATAATTAAATGACATTCTCTGTACAGACACAGACACACTGGCACAGAGGATTAAAACAAAAATATTTTAAAATAATACATCGTGGTAGAACAAATTGGCAGGATGTTTCTTGTGCAATTCTCGTTGCGGTGTGTAAATTGGCAAAGATAGTGCTGAAAGTACAAGCAGGATCCTGGAGTGCAACTTCCAATCCTGCAGCCTGGTCCCATAGTGCAGAAAGAGGCCCCTCGGCCAACCTTCACCAGATTTCAGGCTGTAGCAATGCTCGGCACACCCTGCGACAACCCTTTTCTGTAGTGCTTTTCTTGGGTCCATCCCCTTCAAACACCCAGAACACACTCATGCCGAGTGCCCCAGGGTAATGAACATTCTGCAGGGCACCACCAACCCACAGTAACAGTCACATGATAGCAATCATCCCATAATCCATTTGAAGCAAAAGATGCACTGAGCGGTTCATTAATTAGATTAAAAGGACAGCCATCCTCCACCCTCAGGTTCCACCACCCCCTTTCAAATACAACATAACCCTTTAACATAGCTCCCATTCTCTGTCCCTTTACTGTAACAGTAGCATAGTTCAGCACCAGCAGCCGCTATGCTGTGTCTAAACACACAGCTGGCTTCAGTGTTCCGCGGCAGCTCATTCCAGCAGGATGATCCTGCTCTTATTTCACTATAATGGAGATGAACTCCAAAGAAATGTCCCCAAACTGGTCAGGCAGGTGACTGCAGTCAATAACACGTCCCGTAGTCCTTACAGCCCATTTGCTGCACGAGTCCAGCGCTGATCCTTCACAACACCCATGCGCTTGTACACATGGAGTCAATCTGTTTCCGAGAGCTTGGCTCAAGTGACATTCCCAGCCACGGAACTGCATGCAAAATGTCACCGAGTCAGGCAGTTAAACATTCCCACAAGTGGCAGCCTCTGCTTCCGCTCATGCTCAGGGTGAGGTCATGGGGTAAGAGGGGAATGGACAGATGCATGAGGGAAGGTGGAGTCAAACACGACAGCATGGCATTAATTCACACCATCATTAGGGAGGTCACCTCCTACCAGGTTGACTTCTGTTTTCGTTCCCTGAGAAACATTATGCTGGTGCCCAGACTGCTGCATTGTATCTGGGTCCGAAAAACCCCGCCTGTCAATTAAACTGGGGAACAGAGAGAGAAAGTAGTGAGCAATCTGCAGCTATGTATCAATGAATAGATCAGAGCACCAGTCAATATACTCATACAAACTTAATCTGCATACAAACTTAAGATGGCTAAACAGGTCCGAGACATAGTCTGGGATATTTCTTTGGTGTTTCTCTATTATAGAGAAATAAGAGCAGGACAACAAAAGGCCCTTCAGCTATTCAACCTCATCCTTGTAGTGCACTAATTATTCCCTCATCGAAGCCCATCCTCCAGTCCTCCAACTGTCCCATCGAAGCCCATTCTTCCAATAATTCAACTGTTCCATAGAACTTCATCTCTCCAATTGCCCAGCCTGAACTCCACTAATGATTGCGTATTTAATGCCCTGGCAGATTATTCCAGATATTTACCACTCTCTCAGAAATAAATTCTTAATATCTGTTTTAAATTTACTTTTCAGAAGAAACAACGCACTGGCTAGAAGGGGGGCAGTGACTGCAGAGTGGACAATGCTGACGTGCCTGTAGAAGGGGGGGCAGTGCCTGTAGAAGGGGGGGCAGTGCCTGTAGAAGGGGGAGCAGTGCCTGTAGAAGGGGGGGGGGGGCAGTGCCTGTAGAAGGGGGGGGCAGTGCCTGTAGAAGGGGGGGGGGGGGCAGTGCCTGTAGAAGGGGGGGGCGGCAGTGCCTGTAGAAGGGGGGGCAGTGCCTGTAGAAGGGGGGGGCAATGCCCTTAGGAAGGGGGGGGCAGTGCCTGTAGAAGGGGGGGGCAGTGCCTGTAGAAGGGGGGGGCAGTGCCTGTAGAAGGGGGGGCAGTGCCTGTAGAAGGGGGGGCAGTGCCTGTAGAAGGGGGGCAGTGCCCGTAGAAGGGGGGCAGTGCCCGTAGAAGGGGGCAGCGCCCGTAGAAGGGGGCAGCGCCCGTAGAAGGGGGGCAGCGCCCGTAGAAGGGGGGCAGCGCCCGTAGAAGGGGGGCAGTGCCCGTAGAAGGGGGCAGTGCCCGTAGAAGGGGGGCAGTGCCCGTAGAAAGGGGGCAGTGCCCGTAGAAGGGGGCAGTGCCCGTAGAAGGGGGGCAGTGCCCGTAGAAGGGGGGGCAGTGCTGACCACCAGGGAGAGGGGAATGTGTCAGCAGAGGGAGGTTGTGCTGATATACTGCTGTCTGCAGAGGGAGGCAGTGCCAGGGAGATGGGGCACTGTCGACTGACGGGACAGCACAAGTGTATTACACTGCAGATTGAACTATATCCTTTTGCGCCTGATGGAACCAATGCCACAGGCAGTACAATGAATAAAGGTATATGCAATTCAATCTTTTACTCAGTCAATCCCTTGATTGAAAAACTATTTGCTATTTTATTTTAGTCTGATGCACAAATCCAATCGAGAGTAAAAATCTCCTACTGTCAAGAGCTCCAACGCCTGCCCTTGATCCAGAGCAGGAAATACCGTACAAATCCCAAGGTCCTGCAATACTGGCACAAAGCACTGGGAGACATTGCACAGATAGTAAGTATTAGTGCCCAATTTACCAGGGTTCAGTGAAAGGAAGAAAGAGGAAGAGGGGGAGCGAGGGAGAGAGACGGGTCTGCAGGTTTCTGTTCCTACCTGGGTGGCATTGGTCCACACAAGACTGCACAGCAGTTAGTGACAATACTGTTGTAACTGTAGGGATTAGTGCTTTCCTCTGAGCTTCGCTTACTGGACCACGAGCCTTTAATCTGTTAAAAACATTAAAGCACAGGTCATTACACAAAGAGCAGGATCAGATACACAAAACATTCACGTAACAATTTATATTTTTAAACTGCATTTCTCTCCAACACCTCTTTGTAGAGCTCTCTCCTCTGTACAACCCGCATCAGTTAGCACTCAGCAGGCAATCACCCGGGGACACATCACTCGAGTCAAGTGATGGGCGACGGTTCAGGAATGTGCAGTATCTTATTCAGTACCAGCCTCGCACACCAAGGGGTACATTCAAACACTCACTCCACACTGTCCCGTCAAACTCTCTCAGAGCAGGTACAACACAGGTTAGATACAGAGTAAAGCTCCCTCTGCACTGCCCCGTCAAACATTCCTTCTACACTGTCCCATCAAACACTCCCAGGGTAGGTACAGCACGGGTTAGATACAGAGTAAAGCTCCTTCTATACTGTCCCATCAAACACTCCCAGGGTAGGTACAGCACGGGTTAGATACAGAATAAAGCTCCCTCTATACTGTCCCATCAACAGTCCCAGGGCAGGTCATCATCATAGGCAGTCCCTCGATATCAAGGAAGACTTGCTTCCACTCTTAGTGAGTTCTCAGGTGACTGTACAGTCCAATATGGGAATTACAGTCTCTGTCACACATGGCACAGACAGTCATTGAAGGTAAGGGTGGGTGGGGAGCCTGTTTTGCCGCATGCTCCTTCCGCTGCCTGCGCTTGTTTTCTGCATGCTCTCGGCGATGAGACTCGAGGTGCTCAGCGCCCTCCCGGACGCTCTTCCTCCACTTAGGGCAGTCTTTAGCCAGGGAATGTTGCATTTTATCAGGGAGGCTTTGAGGGTGTCCTTGAAGCGATTCCTCTGCCCACCTGGGGCTCGCTTGCTGTGTAGGAGTTCCGAGTAGAACGCTTGCTTTGGGAGTCTTGTGTCGGGCATGTGAACAATTTGGCCCGCCCAACGGAACTGGTCGAGTGTGGTCAGTGCTTCAATGCTGGGGATGTTGGCCTGATCGAGGACACTGACATTGGTGCGTCTATCCTCCCAGGGGATTTGCAGGATCTTGCGGAGACATCGTTGGTGGTATTTCTCCAGCGATTTGAGGTGTCTACTGTATATGGTCCACATCTCTGAGCCATACAGAAGGGTGGGTATCACTGCAGCCCTGTAGACCATAAGCTTGGTGCCAGATTTGAGGGCCTGATCTTCGAACACTCTTCCTCAGGCGACTGAAGGCTGCGCTGGCGCACTGGAGGCAGTGTTGAAACTTGTGATCGATGTCTGCGCTTGCTGATAATAGGCTCCCGAGATATGGAAAGTGGTCCACATTGTCCAAGGCCACGCTGTGGATCTTGATAACTGGGAGGGCAGTGCAGTGTGGCGGGGTCAGGTTGGTGGAGGACCTTTGTCTTACGGATGTTTAGTGTAAGACCCATGCTTTCATACGCCTCAGTGAAGATGTTGACGATGGTTTTGAGTTCAGCCTCTGAATGTGTGCAGATGCAAGCGTCGTCCGCATACTGTAGTTCGATGACAGAGGATGGGACGGTTTTGGACATAGCCTGGAGACGACGAAGGTTGAACAGGTTCCCACTGGTTCTGTAGTTTAGTCCCACTCCAGCGGGGAGATTGTTAAGTGTGAGGTGAAGTATTGCAGCGAGGCAGATCGAGAAGAGGGTTGGCGCGATGATGCAGCCCTGCTTGACCCCGGTCCGGACGCGGATTGGGTCTGTGATGGATCCGTTGGTCAGGATCACGGCTTGCAATTCGTCGTGGTGCAAGCAGAGGATGGCGACAAACTTTTGGTAGCATGGGTTAGATACAAAGTAAAACTCCCTTTGCATTGTCCCATCAAACACTTCCAAATTAGGGGCAGCAGAAAAGAAATGCCGAGCTTTGCAATCTAGAACAGCAGTTCCCCAAATCTGCAGGCACTACTGTATCGATGTGGCACTTCCATTCCCCACAAGTCACCCCATAGTTTCTCTCCAATTGTCAGGGAAATTGGGGTAGCTTTGTGCTTGCAACTGAGAACCTATCTAATGCCTTCTGGAAGTCCATATAGACAACATCCTTAAGACACTCCCATGTTCACCTGGATAGTGAGTTCAAGAAATTTAACTAGATTAGTCAGACATGAACCAACCTTCAGAAATGCTGACTCTCTTTGATCAACTGATACTTGTCCAAGTGTTCATTCACTCCGTCTCTGATGATTCCAGTAACTTTCCCACACTGATAAACTAACAGGTCTGTAGTTTCCTGGTTTCTCTCTCCCTCCCTTCTTAAATAATGGAGGAACATTTGCAATTTTCCAATCCAAAGACACAATTCCTGAATCTAGAGAACTTTGGAAAACTGTGACTAACACACCTGCAATTCCCTTACCTATTTCTAATACCGTGGGGCGGAAACGATCAGATAATTTATCTGTCTTAAGTCTCATTGCTTTCTCCATTAGCTTTAAAAAAAAAAATATTCAATCTACTAAGTTCCTCTCCTTCGCTTATTTTTAAGTTCCCTTGTACCGATGGTATTTTATCCTATTCCTTCCACTGTGAAAATGGATACAATTTACTCATTTAACAAGTCTGCCATTTCTTTACTGTCCATTATAGTATCACCTGTATCTATCTTTAATGAGCTCAACATTGCTCCTTGATACACTCTCTTAATATATTTAATAAACACTTTTGCTGTTATCTTCACTATCCCTTGCTAGTGATTTTTGCACCACTTATTGCTTTCTTTGTATTCCTTTGTTGCATTTTATAATTCTCTGTCTGCTGGATTTCCACTTTTCCTTGCATTTGTGTAAGCCTTTTCTTTTAGTTTGATGCTGTCTGTTAACTCTTGTTAATCATCGTTACTTATTTACACAAGTGGAGCTGTTGTCTTTTAGGGGTATTCATTGGTTCTATATCGTAAAAATCTTCACCCCACTGTTGGTCTGCATGTTTATCCATTAATAATTCAGACCAGGTTACTTCGGTAAATTTATTTCTCATTCCTTCAAAGTTTGCCGTACTTAAATAAAAAACAGATAAAACAGAGACTGACACAGAGAAACAGAGGGAGAGAGTATGATGAGAGAGTGAGAGTGACCGAGAGCGAGAGGCAGACCTCCAGAAAGAGAGAAGCCGACCGAGAGAGAGAGAGAGAAAGAGAGAGAGAGAAAGAGAGAGAGAGAGAGAGAGAGAGAGAGAGGCGACCGACAGAGACTGACTTTCATCCCACCAATATACGCTTGAATCAAACTCAACTTCCAGTGGTGCACTTGTCCACTCACTGCTCACTCATCAATATTAGGAACAAACTGAACACAGTATATTAAAGGCAACTCTGGATGCCGAGAATTGCGTGCACAATGACATTATAATAGTACTGTGTCATCTCCCCAGTTAATTGCAATGACTGTAACAAGCTTGTAACGAAAGCAGGAAAGTAGTTTGCATTCATGAACTCCAAGTCCCAGTGGTTGGTGAGTAGCCGCCATTGTTACCACGGAGTGAACACTGATCGACTCTTTACATTAATGAGCAGCTTTAATCGCCCGTCCGTATGGAGAGGTTAATCCTGCCTCTAGTGTCACTGGAACAAAATGAGCTCCACTTCAAAAAATGGAAGCCATGAAGCACATTTGCAATACTTCCACACTCATGTATCATGGAAGACTGATCGGAATCATTCAGCGACAGGCAATGTCAGAAACACAAATGGATATCAGTATTAAATAGAACTGGACATCGGGAGTGTGTGTATTAAGTAGAACTGGTTATCGGGGAGTTTCTGTATTAAACAGAACTGGTTATCGAGTGTGTGTATTAAATGGAACTGGATAGCGGGGAATTTCTGTATTAAACAGAACTGGTTATCGAGTGTGTGTATTAAATGCAACTGGATATCGGGGAATTTCTGTATTAAATAGAACTGGATATCAGGGAGTGCGTTTATTACATAAAACTGGATATCAGGGAGTGTGTGTATTAGTTTCGCTTCTGTTTTCACACACACGCACACACACAGACATCGCTTCACTCACATCTTCATTCGTTGTCAGGTTGGAAGCCACCAGATACGTATGGAACCCTGAGAGGCCCAGAATAGACCAGACTGAGAAGAAACAGACCACCAGCTCGAGTGCGGTGAGTGGAGTCAAGGAAATGGTCATCGCAGTGTTCAAACACAATCCAACTCTCCCAATACCCATCGTCTCTATCCCCTCCACCGCATACTTCATCCACACCCACCCTACAAACTGTTCCCTCGCATTACTCCCCACATAGCCTCCCCTCAAGTCTCTGACCCTCAGGCCTCGTACTGCTCAGCAGCTGATTCTCCCAGCCAGTTCATTTTTGTTGCTCTGCTCTGTTATGTTAACATTTCCCTGATGGTGAGGGAGGGGGAGGGGAGGTGACCTGATGGTGGGGGAGGGGGAGGGGAGGTGACCTGATGGTGGGGGAGGGGGAGGGGAGGGGACCTGATGGTGGGAGAGGGGGAGGGGAGGTGACCTGATATTGGGGGAGGGGGAGGGGAGGTGAGGTGACCTGATGTTGGGGGAGGGGGAGGGGAGGTGAGGTGACCTGATGTTGGGGGAGGGGGAGGGGAGGTGAGGTGACCTGATGGTGAGGGAGGGGGAGGGGAGGTGACCTGATGGTGAGGGAGGGGGAGGGGAGGTGACCTGATGGTGCGGGGAGGTGACCTGATGGTGAGGGAGGGGGAGGGGAGGTGACCTGATGGTGAGGGAGGGGGAGGGGAGGGGACCTGATGGTGAGGGAGGGGGAGGGGAGGGGACCTGATGGTGAGGGAGGAGGAGGGGAGGGGACCTGATGGTGAGGGAGGGGAGGGGAGGGGACCTGATGGTGAGGGAGGGGGAGGGGAGGTGACCTGATGGTGAGGGAGGGGGAGGGGAGGTGACCTGATGGTGAGGGAGGGGGAGGGGAGGTGACCTGATGGTGAGGGAGGGGGAGGGGAGGTGACCTGATGGTGAGGGAGGGGGAGGGGAGGTGACCTGATGGTGAGGGAGGGGGAGGGGAGGTGACCTGATGGTGAGGGAGGGGGAGGGGAGGTGACCTGATGGTGAGGGAGGGGGAGGGGAGGTGACCTGATGGTGAGGGAGGGGGAGGGGAGGTGACCTGATGGTGAGGGAGGGGGAGGGGAGGTGACCTGATGGTGAGGGAGGGGGAGGGGAGGTGACCTGATGGTGAGGGAGGGGGAGGGGAGGTGACCTGATGGTGAGGTTGGGGAAGGGGAGGTGACCTGATGGTGAGGTTGGGGGAGGGGAGGTGACCTGATGGTGAGGTTGGGGAGGTGTCCTGATGGTGAGGGAGGGGGAGGGGAGGTGACCTGATGGTGAGGGAGGGGAGGGGAGGTGACCTGATGGTGAGGAAGGGGGAGGAGGTGAGGTGACCTGATGGTGAGGGAGGGGGAGGAGGGGAGGTGACCTGATGGTGAGGGAGGGGGAGGAGGGGAGGTGACCTGATGGTGAGGGAGGGGAGGTGACCTGATGGTGAGGGAGGGGGAGGAGGGGAGGTGACCTGATGGTGAGGAAGGGGGAGGAGGGGAGGTGACCTGATGGTGAGGGAGGGGGAGGGGAGGTGACCTGATGGTGAGGGAGGGGGAGGTGACCTGATGGTGAGGGAGGGGGAGGGGAGGTGACCTGATGGTGAGGGAGGGGGAGAGGGGAGGTGACCTGATGGTGAGGGAGGGGGAGGGGAGGTGACCTGATGGTGAGGGAGGGGAGGGGAGGTGACCTGATGGTGAGGGGAGGTGACCTGATGGTGAGGGAGAGGGAGGGGAGGTGACCTGATGGTGAGGGAGGGGAGGGGAGGTGACCTGATGGTGAGGGAGGGGAGGGGAGGTGACCTGATGGTGAGGGAGGGGGAGGGAGTGACCTGATGGTGAGGGAGGGGGAGGGGAGGTGACCTGATGGTGAGGGAGGGGGAGGGGAGGTGACCTGATGGTGAGGGAGGGGGAGGGGAGGTGACCTGATGGTGAGGGAGGGGGAGGGAGTGACCTGATGGTGAGGGAGGGGGAGGGGAGGTGACCTGATGGTGAGGGAGGGGAGGGGAGGTGACCTGATGGTGAGGGGAGGGGGAGGGA